>NW_007254222.1:14960-72316 GCF_000164805.1 Carlito syrichta | reverse complement strand
GGGGGAGTGGAGGAGAGGCTAGGGCAGAGTCATCAAATTGGCCTCTGGCATGAGAAGACCTGGAAGACAGCTCCAAGTATTTAGTAGTGTGAGAGGAACCTTTAGGATCCTTCTGTCCTTGATAGATGAACAGACATTCTGATGATCACAAGCTGCATTAATACTCAATTCCCCTTCATTCCTCAGTCTACCGGTCACAAGTATCAACCTCAGGACTTCCAAGATACTAGCATCAACAATTGTGAAAAGCATTGAGAAAGGATAGAGCTAAGTATAAGCCTCGGGCAAAAACTCAGACTGCAACATGAATGATAAGAGGTACTTGTCCATCCCAACAGGACACTTAAGTCAGCCATCATCACCTCCCTTTCCCACGAGGCAAAGTGTTTCCAAATAGCTCCAAAGTAGTGACTCAGCTCAAGGTGACACTTCAGATGGTCTTGCCCAGCACAGAGCATAGTGGTTCTATCAGCTCCTTTGAAGTAAGCATGACAGTCTATCGATGGCATCCAGGTTACAGTAGACTTTTTTAGTTTCTATAATGGCTGCCAGAATCAAGCTATAAAACCTCATAAACGGTATTAAAATGTTAGGCTTTAAAAAAAGTAGCTAAAAAGAAATAATACTGTATTGACATGCAAATATGAATCAGGCTAGTCTCCTACTGGTTTAATAGCCTAAGGGCATTTACTTGACCCCAAGTTTGTTTTCACTTTACCTCTTTGCATGACTACAAAACCTGACTTCCATCTATTGACACAAGTCTCTCTTATAAAACTGTGCCTTAAAAGTTTGTCCTTCTTTCATGGTCCTCTGCTACAGGGTGGAAAAGAAGTCAATAGGCATTCAAGCATTTGGTTTTAAAGTACTCTGGATGAGAATTCAAGTCAAAGACATATGAGCCATTGGATGTGTAATCATGGCTATTGGTGATGGTGATAGGAAAGGCTTCATACAGTGGCCTCCCTTAGCCAGTGTCTTGGATACGTTCCAGGCCCCTGTGGATGCTTGAAAGCTTGCATGGTCCCAAACCCTCTATATACTATGTTTTTCCTATACCTATGATGAAGTTTAATTTATAAAGTAGTCACAGGAAGAGATTAACAATAACTAATAATAAAATAGAACAATTAATAAATTATAACAATATGCTGTAATAAAAGTTATCATGAACTGTGGCCCTAACTTTTGCAGCTTGAGGTACAATAGAAAAACTAGCACAGTTTCATAATATGACTCAATTTCCTACTCTGCTTAATCACAACTCACTCCTCTTCCTAAACACCTCTACAAGAATACAAGATCAACAGAATTCAAGCGAATAAATGACAACTTTTAAATGGGGATCAGGTCCTGGGCAGTGTTTTAAACTAGAACCTTAAGTACTCAGGAGGCAAAGGCAGAAGTAAACAAAGTTTCATTCCAAAAAGAAAGATTTACTGAACAGTTCACCAAAACTTGAACAGATAAAATATAGGAATCTCAGGACAGAACTGGTGATGAAGTAGGTTCAGTTTCTACAGCAGTGACTTAATGCTAGAGTCCAGAATACTGGCAGGAAACTGCTTAAGTTTTACCTATACAAGGTCAAGTTTGGACATAAGCACCAGGTAACATCTGACAGAGATGAGCTAGCTTGATTTAAAAACTTCAAGTGATTACTCAATGTCATCAAGGTATTTTGATAATTGGATGTAGAAACTTTGACCCAAGGAACTTGAGAAGATGAGTCTAATACTGTGTTCATGTATATTGTATATACTAAGTGCTTGGTAAATGTTTAATAAGGAAAAGAAAAGAGGGGAAAAAACTAACAAGAGGCCTTAGTCATGCCCAACATTAAAAAGAACCTCTATCAATAGGTAATATTGAAACAAAAAGTCAAAATACACCAGTAGGAAAACACTGGAAATCATAAAGCTCACAGGGCTTTTAGAACACCAGCACAATAGGAAAATTTAAAAACAGCAACCAAGTAACAACCAGCGTGATGAATGGAAAAGTACCTTACATACATTATTAACCCTGAACATAAACAGTCTCAATGCTTCATTTAAAAGATATAGACTGGCAGAATGGCTCAACAATACAATTCAAATATCTGTGTCCTTCAAAAGACCCACTTAACACACAGACTCTTATAGACTCAAGGTAAAGGGCTGGGGAAAAACTACTCTACACAAATGGAAACCAAAAATGAGCAGGAGTAGCCATTCTTATATCAGACAAAATGTTAAATTAACAACAGTAAAAAAACACAAAGTTGGTTAAATTAACAACAGTAAAAAATTAACAACAGTAAAAAAACACAAAGTTGGTTATTATATAATGATAATAGAGGAATCAATCCAACAAGAAGATATAACAATTTTAAATATATGTGCATCAGAGCTCACAGCTTTATAAACAAATTAGACTAGATCTAAGGAAAGAGATAGATAACAGTACAATGATAATGGAAGACTTCACTCCACTGACAGCAATAGACATATTATCAAAGAAACATTGAAGTTAAACTAGACCTTGAAGCAAATGTACCTAACAGACATCTATAGAACGCTCCATCACAAAACTATAGAATATACGTATTTCTCATCAGCACATGGAACATTCTCCAAGACAGACCATATGATAAACCACAAATCAAGTTTCAATAAATTAAAAAAAATCTAAATCATATCAAGCACCTCCTCAGACTACAGTGAAATTAAAAACTAGAAATTAACTCCAAGAAGAACTCATGAAACTGAACAAAAACATGGTCAAACAAAAACAATCTACTCCTGAATGATCCTTGAGTAAACAATGAAATCAAGATGGAAATTTAAAAATTCCTTGAAATGAATGACAAAATAAAACAAGTTATGAAAACCTCTTAGACACCGCCAAATCCGTGCTCAGGGAACAATTTATAGCACTTAAGGCCTACATTAATTAGATTAAAAATCACATATTGACAACCTAACATCACACCTCAAGGAGCTAGAAAAAGCTGGCTCTTTGAAAAGATAAACAAAATTAATAGACCACTAGATTAATTACAAAATAAAAAGATTAATTACAAAATAAAAAGAAAAATTACAAAATAAAAAGAAAAAAATTTTAAAAAATTAACTCAATCAG
Organism: Carlito syrichta; assembly: GCF_000164805.1. Classification (NCBI taxonomy): domain Eukaryota; kingdom Metazoa; phylum Chordata; class Mammalia; order Primates; family Tarsiidae; genus Carlito; species Carlito syrichta. The sequence continues at coordinate 69,193 of NW_007254222.1, read as the reverse complement.
AAATGAAAATGGAGACATTGCAAATAATATAACAGAAATACAAAAGATCATCAGAGATTATTTTGAACTCCTCTATGCAAACAAAATAGACAATCTAGAGAACATGAATAAATTATTGGAAACATACAGTCCCCCAAGCTTGACTCAGGAAGAAATGAAAACCCTGAACAGACCAATAATAAGTAGTGAGATTGAAACAGTAATTAAACGTCTCTGAACAACAACAACAAGAAAAATCCAGGACCTGACAGAAGCACAGCCATATTCTACCAGCCTTTCAAAGAATAACTAGTACCAATTTTACTGAAGCTATTCCGTAAGATTGAAGAGGTTAAATCTCTCCCTAACTCATTCTACGAAGCCAGTTTCACCCTAATACCAAAACCAGGAAAAGACAAGAAAAGAATCCTATAGATGAGTATCCTTGATGAACAGAGATGCAGAAATCAACAAAATATTAGCAAACCAAATTCAAAAGCACATTAAAAAAAATCCACCATGATCAGGTGGGTTGTATCCCTGCAATGAAAGAATGGTTCAACATACAGACGTCAATAAATGTGATTCACCTCACAAACAGAATTAAAAACAAAAATCATATGATCATTTCAATAGATACAGAAAAAGCATTTGATAAACTCTAGCATTCTTTCTTGATAAAAACTCATCAAAATAGGCATAGAAGAAATTTTACTAAAAATAATAAAAGCAATATATGACAAATCCATAGTCAATGTCATCCTGAATGGAGAAAAGTTGAAGGCATTTACCCTCAGAATTGAAACAAGGCAAGAATACTCACTTTCACCACTCCTATTTAACATAGTACTGGCAGTTCTAGCCAGAACAATCAGGTAAGATAAAGAAATAAGTCATATCCAAACTGGAAAAAAAGAAATCACATTACCTCTGTTTGTATGCCAACGATATAATTCTATTTCTAGAGAACTCTAAAGACTCCTTCAAAAGACTCCTGGGTTTGATAAATGAATTTGGTAAAGTTTCAGAATACAAAATCAACACACATAAATCAATAGCACTGCTATATATCAATAGCAAACAAGCTGAGATTAAAATAAAAAACACAATTCTACTTACAATAGCAGCCAAAAAGCTGAAATGGCTAGGGATATATTTAACCAAGGAGGTGAAAGATCCCTACAAGGAGAATTGCAAATCACTGATTTAAAAAAATGTCAAGGACTAAAGCAAACATAAAAACATTTCATGTTCGTGGATTGGAAGAATCAACATTGTTAAAATGACCATATCGCCCAAAATAATTTACACATGCAATGCAATCTCTATCAAACTACCACCATCATTTTTCACAGAATTAGAAAAAAAGATCCTAAAATTCATACAAAACCAAAAAGAGCAAGAATAGACAAAGTAACCAAAAACAAAAAGAACAATGTTGGAGGTATCCCTTTACCCAACTTTGAATTATACTACAAGACTGTAGTAATCAGAACAGCATGGTACTGGTTCATGAGCAGCACATGGACCAATGGAAGAGAATAGAGATTCCAGAAACAAACCTAAATACTTATGACCAACTGATCTTTGAGAAAGCAGAAAAATGCATACACTAGGAAGAGGATACCTTATTCAACAAATGATGCTGGGAAAATTGGGTACCTACATACAAAAAAAGAAACTTGACCCCTATCTCTCACCATATACAAAAATCAACTCAAGATGGATTAAAGACTTAAATATCAGACTTGAAATTATAAAAATCCTAGAAGAAAAACTAGGAAAAACTCTTCTAGATATTGGCCTAGGCAAATAATTTATGGCTAAAACTTCAAAAGCAAATTTGACAGTAATACAAATAAATAAGTGCAACTTAAATGAAAAAAACTTCTGCACAGTAAAAGAAATATCAATAGAGCAAACAGAAAATCAACAGAATGAGAGAAGATATTTGCAAACTATACATCTAACAAAAGACTAATATCCAGAATCTGCAAAGAATTCAAACAAATCAATAAGAAAACAGCAAATGACCCCATTAAAAAGTGGGCAAATGACATGAAAAGACACTTCTCAAAAGAATATATACAAAAGATCAACAAACATGAAAAAATACTCAACATTACTCATCATTAGAGAAATACAAATTAAAACCACAGTGAGATAATACCTTACATCAGTTAGACTGGCCATGATTGAAAAATCAAAAGACAATAAATGCTGGCACGGATGCAGTGAAAAGGAAATGCTTATATACTGTTGGTCAGAGTACAATTTAGTACAACCTCTATGGAAATCAGTATGGAAATCAGATTTGTCAAAGAACTAAAAGTAGATCTACCATTTGGTCCAGTAATCCCACTTATTGGTTTGTACCCAAAGGAACAAAGGTCATTAAACAAAAAAAGATACCTGCACTCACATGTTCATGATAACACAACTCACAATTGCAAAGATGTGGAATCAGCCTAAATGCCCACCAACTGATCAGTGAACAATGGCAATTATATATATTAAACACACACACACACACACACACACACACACACACACACACACACACACACACCATGGAATACTATTCAACCATCAAAAAGAATTAAGCGTTTTTTGTAGCAATATGACGAACTGGAGAACATCATCCTAAGCGAACTAATGTAGGAACAGAAAACCAAGCACTAATGTTCTCACTTATAATTAAAAGCTAGAGTAAGGATCAACAAAGGCATAGAGAATGGTATAATGGACATCTGAGACTCAGAAGGGGGAGGGAGAAAGAGGAAAGAAATGAAAAATAACCAATCAGATACAGTGTGCACTTGTGGGGGTGGTGAGTACATTTAAAGTCCAGACTTCTTCACATACAATGCATCCATGTTACCAAAAATTATTTGTACCCCCAAAGCTATTGAAATGGAGAGAAACAAGAAAAAAAAGATCCTTTAGCTATAGTAGTTCATGGGTATGTTTCACATCTCTACACGTGTGCTCTCTCTCTCTCTCTCTCACACACACACACACACACACACACACACACACACACACCCTTTCAACAATCTTTATAAATATGTCAGTGGTAAATGTACCCTTCCTTTTGCCCAAATAAAGTAAGGAAGTAAGTCTTTGAATCCTGGAAATGGTCCTGATGCTAAGCCCAGAGATACTGATGAGGTACTCAGGAAAAGATAAATAACAAGGATGCATTTTTCCTCTAAACTCAAGTTTCAGTTGTAGAGTCTTGCCTCCCAGACTCACTTGGGACACTGATGGATATGGTGAAAGTGACTGCCATCGGGTTGTCTGATGTACATTCAGTAGCTGGAGTCACCTCCCCTTTCCTCTCACAGCAAGTGGAAAAGGAAACCGTTTTCATTTTTGTCCCAACCTGTTCATAACTGAATAGTGATAGTCTTCCACTAGGAACCACAAAGCTGATCCAAACAAAAAAACCAGGCACAGTGCAAGGAGAAATAGATCCATATCGAATTAAGGTGCCATGTTTTGATTTTTCTCCTTTTGTTTACCAGAATTCTGATATGTTAAATAATGGATTGGAGGAGGGCACCTAGTGGGAGTTTAATGAACACCTAATCTGCCAAGGCCTAAACAAATGGAACCCTTTTTGACCTAAACATTTATGATATGCATGATGTCACAAATTCCTTTTGGGTTATAAGTAACAAATATCCTGTTAGAGCAATAGTTGTTCAACTTTTCATTTCTGCTTTTGTTAAATCCATATAGAGGAAACACCTACAGGATAGAAAATAGATTAAATACTAAAATAAAGACCTAATTCCTTAATAGACAGGCAGGAGGTAAGATAGAAGACATTTGTCATTTTAAAGAGAGCCATTTCTAATCTACCAGGATTGATACAATCTAACAGGATAAAGACTTGAAACACATGATTTCAGAGATTAAAGAGAAGAGTTCCTATAGTTGTTCCCAGTTTATACCACAATGCAGACTTATTGCTAAGAAAACATTTGGAAAATGTGTAATTAAAATTTGCATAAGCCAGGCTCGGTGGCTCAGTCTGTAATCCTGCACCTTTGGGAGGCTGAGGTGAGTGGATTGCCTGAGCCCGCGGGTTTGGGCCCCGCCTGGGCAGTGAGACTTCATCTCTACAATAAATAAAAAAATCAGCCAGGTGTGGTAGCGCATGCCTGTAATACCAGCTACTTGGAAGGCTGAGGCAGAAGGATCGCCAGAGCCCAGCAGGTAGAGGCTGCGGTGGCCGGGAGCGGCTACTGTACTCCAGTCTGGGCGACAGAGTGCGACTCCAACTCAAAAAAAAAAATTGCATAGACAGAACCAAACACTGAAGAAATAGAAGTTGAAAGTGTAGTGCTTGGAAAGGAATTGGGGAAAGTGACACCAATGGTGGGAAGATGAGGAATGCAGGCAGAGCCTGAGAAAGTCTTCTGGCCATGGCTGGAGGGGTAGGCAGAACCCAGGAATGTCTCATGGAGAGGCAGGAAGGCATGAAGAGTTCCAGTTACACTGCCTTATGGGCCTCTATGAAACTATCATCAAAAGCTCAAGTCCCAGTAGGATCTTATATTCTGTCCAATTTGTGCCATTTATATCCAAAACACCCAGACAACTAAAATAATAATAAGATCTTTTGCAAGAGAATCATCAGGTAAAGCCAGCGCTGTGAACTGTGGTGGTGAATTGATACATCATGTGACTGAGCTCTGGGCAAATGCTGTGCCAGGAGCTGGAGACACCACCTTTGCCGTCAGTGACCCATTGTCCAGGACATGAATGTTCAACTTCCAGAATATCCAGGAGAGCGGGGTAAAGGACTTGAAGCAAAGGGATAAGGACCCAGGGGAAGAAGGACTGGATTCCATCTGAGGTCAGAAAGACTTTATGGAGAAGGTGCAGCTGAGCAAGACATGCAAATTTAAATAGAAACTTAACAGGTTAAAAAAAAAGAGCACTTTGGAGTAGAAGTCAACTTTATGAAAGAGCTGAGTGATAAGAAACTGAAAAGTCCAAGGCTGCAGGGACTCAATATTTTTGTGGCAAAGGGTAAGAGAAAGAGAGTAGGTAAGGCCAGATTTTACTTTATTTTTGAAAAACTACCACATTTATTTACATGGTTTGAATAATACAAAAAGTTGCCTACTTATGCTTTGATCATTTCTTTATGTAGATAAAAACAAATACAAATAAATTGTTTTATTCCCCCTTTCATACACAAACAGTGGCATAGTATGTAAATATCCGGCACTTCCTTGTTCTCTGCTAACCAATATATCCTGGGGTCTTCCCTGTCAATACCCAGAGAGCTTTGTCCATATTCTTTCTTCCATCATGTTTTATCCTGTGCCTGGACACAGTGCAATTTAAAGACTGAAGACCAGACTTTGGATTTTGAATGTCTTAACAATTTCACATGTTTTCCTAGTGGCTCTGAGGAGCCAGGAGCCGTTGCTTGGTGTATGGGTGTGATGAGAACCATACCTGGGGACACTCACTCCAGCAACAGTGAAAACTACAGGGAGGCAGGGCAGGCCTGAGGAGAGGGTCATATTTAGAGAAGGGGTAAGAAGAGACACAAGATGAAAAAAGCCATAGATTCTGTTTAGGGTGCACTCCCAGCAGGGTCTCCAGAATGTTGTGTCAGGCCCACTAGGGATGTGGGTGTCTTGTGTACAATCCAGTGCCATGAGAAAGATGCAAAGAATTGCACAAAAGTTAGAATAGAAAATATAATTTTTTAAAAAACTAAATGAGAGAGAGAGAGAGAGAGAAAGAGAGAAGATTCACTTCTCTAAGGTAGGGAACGGGGCCAAAGCCAGGAAACATGGCCTGGCCATAGTTCAAAGAGCACACATGGCCACACCATAGCTTAGCAAGGCAATGGCAGCTGGATCTCATGGTTTAGTCCTTTTAATTCTTCCCTTTGATGGGGGAAGGTTATTAAGGGGATTGGGTGGTGGTCTGCTCCACTCATCATGAAGGGGCAGGTAAACACAAGTGCTGATGTCGGGTGATGGACAGAAGGCAGATGGGTGGGTTAGTTATGTGATTGCTATCATGATGGTGGGGGGAGGAGACAAGGGGAGAGGTATTTCCTGCAAGAGACCAATCCACAAGCTCCTTAGCAAAAAGGTGATCTTATTATTATTTCTATGACTTCAGTCAGCTAAGAGGTGATCTTTGATCTTCCACCTTTGACAAGGAAACTGAAAGTTTCTTAGAGATTATTATGCTAAACCATGAATTGAAAGGTTGGGTTCTCCTTGTCTTGCATCTGATGGAGGTCTGCCTAGGGGGTGGAGTATGCTGCCAGCTTGGCCTGCAGTAAAATGTCTGAAGCTTTTTAAAACCTGTCTATTGGACATTTATCTATGTCTAACCTGTACTAGATTCAAAGCATGTCAGGCTAAGCAAAAATGGTTATACTGAGGCAAAATGTGAACTAAGTTTATTCTAATTTTCTCAGGGTTCCTCCCCTCAGTATATATCTTAGAACTTCTTTGAAATAGGAATTGAATTATTTAGGTATTGTGGGTCCATAAAGCAATCTATTGTGGAAATAATTTAGAACAGAGGGTCCCTGTTTTTTAATCCCTGCTCTGCTTCCCAATAGCTAGTGACTTCAGGCAAGACATTTTTGGAGGGCACGGCAGGGGTTTTCAAATGAAGAGCTTTATTTTGGACGCTTCCTTGGCTTCTTCCTAGCTCTAAGCATTCTAGAAATCTACAAGTCTTACCTGCCTCTCCTGACTCAACATCCATTCTTCTGCGCTTTTTCCTCTGGGATAAAGAGGATTGGAGATCTCCCAGAAAAGTGAGTGGTGCCTGAGAAGGAGTGTGGAAACCCACAGATCCCCTGTGACTGGCAACTGCTGGAGATAAGTGCCAGTTTCTAAGTTCTTGTCAGTTTTTCATCATGCAATTTCCCCTAAGATCAGTTGCCCACAGCAAATCTTCCCCAGTGGGACTTGTTATTTTATAAGTTCCAGGACAAAAATCTTGGTGCAAGGATGGTATGACCTTACACAGCATTCCCGGGATAAGCTTTTCTTCACTGGGCAAGAGCAGTCAGGTTATTTCCCAAGATTCTCACAAGTACTGAAAATTTGCAAACTCTAGAATTTCCTTTGGGTAGTATGCTCATACCATAAAATTTGCCATCTGCAACATTTTAAAGTATTCAGGTCAGTGGCATTAAGTACATTCACTTTGCTACACAGTCATTACCACCAGCCTCCTCCAGAACATATTCATTCTCTCAAAGTCAAACTCCTATCAACTAAACAATAATTCCCCACTACCCACCCTACTCCACCCCTGACCCCTAGTAACCACTATTCTACTTTCTGTTTTTTATAAATTTGACTATTCCATTCCAGTTACCTCATTTAAGTGAAATAAAAGAATATTTGTCCTTTTGTGTCTGGCTTATCTTACTTAATGTAATGTCTTCAAGGTTCATCCATGTTTAGCACATGTTAGAGCTTTTTCTTTTTTAAGGGCGAATAATATTCCATTGCATATATATAGAACATTTTGTTTATCCATTCATCTTTCAGTGGACATTTGGATGTTTCTATCTTTGCTTGCTATGAATAATTCTATTGTGAATTGGGTGTAAAAATGTCTGAGACCCTGCTTGTAATTCTTTTGGTATATACCCAGAAATGGAATTACTGGATCATATGGTAGTCCTGTGTTTAATTTTGTTTGAGGAACCACCATACTGTTTCCACAGTGGCTGTACCATTTTCCAACCCCACTAGCAAGGCACAAGAGTTCCATATTCTCACCAACACTTGTTGTTTTCTGTTTCTTGATCATGGCCACCCTATGGGATGCGAAGTCTGAATTTCCTTTTTGATTGGACACCTCTGTCTGCAGAGCAGAGTGGGAACAGTCAAAAGGCAACATTGTCATTTCCATTATTTTGATTTGGTTTTCATGGTTTACAAAGTGTATATATGAAAGGGTAAATTGAGGCAAGGTGGGCTGGTGCTTCACGAATAATGCAAGATTGCAAAAAAGAAGGAAGCAGAAAGAAGTTAAGTTTATTACTCACCTTTTACAGATGGAAAGGGGGTCAGTACTCAGGCAAGTGTGGCTCTGAAGGGCTGAGAACTGGGTGTATTTAAGTCCCTTCAAACAAGGGTGTTTGGGTCAGAGGGGTTTGGGCTGAAGGGAATGTTCAGGGCTGCATCCTTTAATGTTGACAGCAGCCACATAAATCTTGGATCTTGACATTACCAGGGACTAGCATCTCGTGACCTCGGGTGGTAGACTGGAGGTTGTCAAGGTTGGGTGATATACAGATAACCCCCAGTGGTGTGTTAGAAGTCGTTATGGATGGCTGGTAATAAAGTATTGACACAAATGCCTGAAAGAAAGATTATTAGGAGAAGTGGACATGTTCAAGGAGGTTTGAGTAATCACTGAATTCTAAGACCTGACCCTAGGAAACTGGTCCTGGGAGCCAGCTTTGGGAAAGGTGATTAATGGTTATAGAATAAGAGGGACATGCAGGCTATGCAGACTGCATCTGAGCAAAGCATGTCAGGGGTAAAACGTTAGCAAAAATGGCTGCACTAGGGCAGAATGGCTGTGCTAAAGCTAAGTCTATCCTAAGATTCTTGGGGCCCCTCCTTTCAATATATATGTCATTTCATGTAATATTCATAAAAATATGGGAATTTGGTGAATATAAGATCTGCATTATACAAAGAGACAGGTTTGGCATATATTTGAATTGGCCCCAGTGTCATACAGGGACTCAGTGGCTGGAATTAGAGTCGTAATCATCAGCATCTCAATTTAAACCTCATTCTGGATGCCACAAAGCAAGACTCAGAGCTCATGGTCAGGCTTTTCCCCCAGGAACCCATGACTATCCTTAGGTCTGAGTGACCTGCACAGGTTTGAGGAATTTATTAGATCAGTCATATTAAAATGCTGTCCAGGAGGCCCCCACATCCCTGATCCAGACTTACAAATGACTGGTCTCTACCCCACCTCTCTTCCCAAAAAATACAAGAGGTTCTGAAGTATCAAACAAGGAGCCACGGAGGTAGAGCTGGATTCTCCTGCTGTGTGGTTCCAGCCTACTCAATTGCCAAAAGAAATTGCATCTGATCAGTGGGAAAGAAGCTGATCAGTGGGAGGCTCAGAGAAGCCACTTGTATAAAACAGTGGTTCTCAAAGCATATTCCACAGATTAACACCAAGAGTCTGTCTGGGAGGCTTGTTGCAAAATCTCTGTCCCCTCCAGACTGATTGAATCATAAATTCCAGGGGCACAGTCCAGTTATCTGGGGTTTTAAAAGCTCTCCAAAGGATTCTGATACATGCCTAATTTTGAGAACCTGTGATATAGAAGAAAGAACTGCTTGTCTTAAGATCAAATTCTAGACCACTCTTGTTAACAGGGTGGCTTTGGGCTGGATACTTCATGTTATTTGCTTTGTTTTTTAAAATGGAAAAAGGCACTGCCTTCCAGTGAGTGTTAGCTAAGTCGTGGGCATAGGAAAATTTTTTTGTACCCAAAGAGCTTCTGAGAGAAGTGTTCTCACTATACACACAAATAAGTGTATGAGGTGTTACCCATGTTACCTAGACCTATTTGGCCATTTCACAATGTATAAATATTTCAAAACAACATATTGCACATGGTAAATATATACAACTTTATCTGTTAATTAAAATTTTAAAAAATCTTTAAGCAAGTGTGAAGGATTTATTCTGCTGAACAGGCCAGCGCAGAATACTTGCCACATTGATGCATAAAGGTGCCCCCATACTCCCTATCTCTAGATGCCCATGAGGCACAAGGTCACCAGAGAACTCCAGCTTGATGGTTCCAGGGTAGGCAGGAGACCGGCTGGCCTGAGAGCTGTGATGTGACCTGCTGTGCGTGCGCATACACACACACACACACACACACACACACACAGTGAACTGGGTCAGGATCATATTTTAGGAACAGAATATAAAGCACCCAGTGCTAGAGGCTCCATTGAGCCAAGAGTGGCCATGGCAGGTGAGGTTGTGGAGATGCAGAAATGTTGAGAAAGAAGAGAGAAAGAACATAGAAAAGGTGTGGTCTGGAGAGAAGGCATGAAGCAAGGAGGAGGCAGAGCTGCCTTAATAAGATGGCAGGCCTGGCCACAGAAAGCAGAGGGGCACTGCCCCTTGGCCCACCTCCCAGAACTACCAAGCACCATTGCAGCCCTCCTGGTGAATGACTTTTTTTCCTTGAGTGGGTCTCTATTTCTTTAAAGCCAAAACCTCAGTTCAACATATTTTCATTATTATTACCGTGTTCAACTAAAGAAGGGAAGACCCAGACTGGCAAGGACGCAGGAGGATGTGTTGTTGCTTCCAGTTACACGATGAGCTGTCATAAGGGCTGACAATGGGTGTACTCCCTGTATCTCCAGAAGCCTGAGCCAGGCAGGTAGATAGAAGTAGCATGACTCATGAGTGCTTGGGTAAGGAAGGTTTTCCTAACAGCTGAATGAAATCAAATGAATGACATTTGCCTCATGACACAGTGATCCCTCTGCCAGTGGTGTTGTGTAAAGTGTTAGAGGGAAACTACAAATGTCTAAGGTCTCTTCCTAAGAGTAAGATTTGATATCCCAGTGTAGAATGGTAAAATCAGTGTCCTGAAAGAGTCCACAACATGGGCTTTGATAGATCTGAGACTGGCAATAAGGGGAATATTAAAATCTCCTAGGACCCTACAGGGCTCACAGGAAGGATGACAAGATGAGGCCAGTAGAGTTGAGTTGGAGAAGAGGCTGCACTAGATGAAACCAAGGGTAGGAAGGGCCTGAATACCTGTTTATCAGCAGCCAAGAACAGAAGCGAGGGAGGATTGACTTCTTGGATTTATGCAGCAGTTTTTTTGTGATTTGTGGTCCTGATCATGCATTTGATTCATTCCTTATCACTGCCCACCCATTTATTCTACAGCTCCTTTTACTTCAAGAAATCTGAAAGGTGGCAGGATTGATGGAAGGAAACCTGCAGTGTTTTGGAACATCCCAACAGCAGTTAAATCATTGTATAACTCAACTTCTTTCACGTACTAATCTTCTTATCATGGTGCTGTCACTGCACAAACTCAGTTCCAACTCCTCCCTCCCTCCAGAGAGAGGGTTCCAGGCTGACTGCCCTCTGCTGCTGACTTCTATTGGCTTTTTGCTTCTCACTTCACCGAGCTTAATTAGGAGAAAGGCAGGCTTTGCAAAATGCTTATGGTGTTTTGTACCACACTTTATAGTCAAAATTTCACTTAGGATAATTTGCTTGTATTTCAAAAGTTACTTTGATGAGAAAAAATAATAGGAATACATTTTCATTGTTTAAAAACAAATCCAGGCTGGCCCAAGTGCAGTGGTATTTATCAGTTACAGATTTCTTTATTCCTTCTCTACTCCTACTGTTTCACCTGACTAGCCAAAAAAACCAAAAAAACAAGAACCCAAACTATACAGCACAGTGAAATTCCTGCTTCACTCTGCCCCAATCATATTCTAGTCTCCTATTAATATTCATAAATGGAACCATCTTGTAACTTATTTGTTGTATTTCATAATCTGACATGGGGCTTTTTTGACATCAGCAGGTAAAGATCTCATTGAGAATAAAGTTATAATTTTTAAATACAGCTGTACTTGTCCTGGCCATTTGCTTTTTGAACACCTGCTCTGTGTTTGGCAAACAGCTGGGTACAGGGAAGAAGAAGGTACAGGCAGACAGGCACACCAATGTCCACAGTATGATGGGATAAAACTGTGAGGTATGTTCAAGGGTGCTGAAAACACAGGGAAAGCATGATTGATTAGGCCTCAGAGTACCCCACACACTGCAGCATTTTTCCTAGAGCAGAATTTTCTCACTCTTAATGATGGTAAACATACCTTTCTTCTTCACTGAGTTGGAAAATTAATCATTCAATAAAAATGAGCCTTATTAAGTACTTTGTGATAAGTACTATACTAGCTTCCATGGTAGTCCTAAAGATATATATGACCAAATTACAGCCTAAAGCAGCTTTAAATTTATTAGGGGGATATAAACTTGTGTACAAATATGCAACTCCAGAATACTCCTCTGCATGCAAGAGCCCATGGAGCAGCAGCTCCCATATTCCAGAGTGAAATTCCATACAGATGTCACCTGTGAACTTTGGTGGAACCTGGGAAAAGACTTAGGTGTTCAGGGGAACTACTTCAAAGGAGTGTGTGGAAATATATGTGGAAAGAAAAATTAAAGTGAATGAGGACCTCTGGCTCCTTATCAAATATAAAGGGGCATCACTGGATGGCCACTAGCCTATAAATCATAGATCACTCATCAGTTCCAGAGATTCTGAGACTTGAATGCTCTGTTTTTTCCATTTTCATTGATGTGGTGCCCCATTCCATGCTACTTAATGGAGGAACTCTGTCTCAAGTTTCAGATAATCTTCCATTCTCAAGTCTGACAGCTTTCTTAGCATTAACTAATTTATGATTCCAGCGTGACTCGAGGCTAAATATCATTGAGCATTTATCATTTATTGGGAGGTAGTGGGGACTTTTCCATTACACATGTTCAAATAGAAACTAGAAAAGTTCATGGAAAGGGTTATCTTTTAAAAAGGAGTTCAGGTATCAGTCAGTTGCCCTGGCAAGGAACAACAGCTGTGTTAGTTCAGTCCTTTTTCTCTTTCTGGGGCCACTGCTGGCACTGAGCAGAAAACTGAAGTCATTCTTCACTGCATCTGTGAATTCTTCTCTGGCTACATCCAGAATATCAGGTGCCATTATGGGGACAAGCTTGGGTGGAAAGAAGCTATTCAAGTGCAAAGATTGATCCTTTTACACAGGCTTTAAGTCTGCTCTTAGTATGTATGGGGAAGCTGGGTATTTGGCGGTTCCTGAGGAGGAGCCCAGAGGTCTTCGCTGTCCTCTCTCTGCTTCTATCACACCAAATACAAGTGCAACATGATCGACCACATTGTACTATACTGAGAAGAGCGAGTTGTCCCCATTAAAGTTTGCCAGTCCAAACTGTCAAGATACTTGCAGAGAGTAGTTTTCTGCTATGATCAGTGCACCTTCATCTGCTCCAGTGACGAAAGTCACACATAGAGCAACACATAGAGAAGCACAATGAACTGAAACCTTACAAATGCCAGCTCTGCTACTATGCGACCAAGCACATGGAGGAACTGGCAGTTACCTTCGGGATGAGCATAAAGTAAGCTGCAACTTTGAGCTAGTTGGATAGGTTAACTTGGAACAGCTGGAACAGATGAAGAAAAAAATGGAGAATTCCAGCTGTAATGATGAGGACAAGGAAGAAGAAATGAACAGCAAGTCTGAAGACAGACAGCAGATGAGATTTCTGGCCACAGAGCTGCTATTAACACTGAGAAGTGTTTTCCGTGTGAATTTTGTGGATGGACATTTTCTTTTTTCTTTTTCTTTCTTTTTTTTTGAGTTGAAGTCTCACTCCATTGCTCAGGCTGAAGAGCAGTGGCACACTCATGGCCACCCCAGCATTGACTTGCAGGATTCTAGTGATCCTTCCACCTCAGGCTTCCAAATAGATGGAACTACAGGCATGCCTACCAAGCCCAGCTAATTTTTTATTTATTGTAAAGATGAAGTCTTACCAAATTTCCTAGGCTGGTCTCGAACCCGTAGGCTCAGGCAATACACTCACCTTAGTCTCCCAAAGTGCTACTATTACAGGCTGATCCATGAGTCTGTGGACTGACATTTTCAAAGGGCTCTGAGTGGAAAGACATGTGCTAAGCCATGGCATGGCATTGAACAACACCAGGCAGATGAGTAGAGGAGAAATTTGCCTGAAAGAGATTGTGGAGGATAGTGCTAAAGATGCCCTCCATAGAGGAAAAGGAAGATATTGAGGTCACTGGGATAAACTTCCCCAAAGAATGAAACAGTAGCTCTCTGTGTAGTAGCCACCCACAAATCTCTCCTGGAAGATGCAGAAGCCAAAAATAAATACTCATTGGGTGAAATTTCTAATCAAGCCTTACTTGAACTAAGATGAAAAAGTGGGAGGACCAGTTTGGACTGAGAAGGTAAGGACAGAAAAGAGAAGACAGAACAAACCTGCTTTTTAGGACTGAATAATCTATTTTCAAAGCACTGGTACCTGTGTGAGTAAGTATGTAAATTAAAGTTATTTAAATGGTTGGAATATGTGTCCCCTTTTTCATTACTATATCTTTTCTTCTGGATCTTTATCATATGTTTCATTTGTTGCAGAATATGGAAGTACCTCCCAAGGGTATAGTGAGCTCTGTGGTGGTCTGACAGTATGTGAGAACAAAAGCTCTATGACAGTGGAAGACTTCTTGCAAGGGAGCAACTTTTTAATGTACACCTCTTGAACCATTTTTCTAGTTTTAATACCTTAGGCTTTTTCAAGAGCTAACTTCAGCCACATTGGGGAAAAAACAAAACAACAATAACCACAACAAAAACAAAAACAGAAAACAAAAAAACCGCTTTGCATGAAACAGTTTCCTGTTTCGTAGTACTCAAACTCAAACTTAACCAAGGGGAATTCTCTGCATTTGTCAGTACTACTTGTCATCTGTTGTGGTTAAAATGTAGAGAACTGCTGAGCAAGATGGGAAATGGAGGAGAATACAGAGTTCTAAAGAGAGTAACACAAATTGTACTTAAAATTCTCATGTTGGTCTTATCTCTTAAAATGCTGTGATTTTAAAAATTATTTTAGTTAAAAAAAAGAAACAGATTTAAATTATTAAATAACTGTGAATTGCCTTCCTTTTTTCTACGTTAACTGTTTATTAGTATTCAACCATAATTTTGAATTTGGTAGATTCATGTAAGCTACTTTTAAGGTGATTGTGGAGTTTTGTTTGCCACATGTTTATTTTTTATCAACTTGAGTGTCACAAACAGCACAATTCAGTTTTTCAAGTAAATTGTTTTGTGTATGTTGTTACTGTAGTTTTAATATGGGGACAAGAGAGATTTAGTTTTTTTGTGAATAGGAATGTTTTATTTTAAACTTGGAAATAACAAAGAAATTAACTTTCTTTTTTAAAAAAATTTAACTAAAGAACCAAACATGGCATAGCTCAGCAACTTGTGGGCCATAAGAGAAGGTCCTCTTCATCTTTTGGTTGCCTTTCAAATTCACACATTATCTTTTTCACACAAATAATTTATGTTAGAATGGGCTAGGTTTTGTGTGTAATTTTAAAACTTATGTTTTGTTTATATTTGCATTATGTTTTGTGGGAGTTTCTCATTTACTTGAAAGGACAAGGGAATGTACTAGGATTCACCCCTTCGGTGAGAGTGGATAAGAAATAACATTGTATATCCTACAAGGAGCCTAGATAGCTGCATTCTTTTTCTTTTTTAAAAAATCTAGCTGCCAGTTGCTCTGTCCCCCATATAAACTTTTTCAGGAAGAGGAAGCTTAGACTAAATCTAAGCCTACACTTGTAATATGGTCTGATTGTGAACAAAGGATTTCATTCCAAAAAAGTAGAAAATAACTTTTCTTGAAGCCTAGGTTTTAGAAGCCTGTGTGAGCATGTGCTTGGATATGTGTGTGTATATGTAAGCGTGCATGTGGGCATGTGTGAGTCCTTACGTTTTCATGTTTTATTTTGTTTTTTGTTTGTTTGGTTTGGTTTCTTTTACTTGGAATGGTTGTCAGAGGCAGGGGGTGGGGGTGGGAACTGAGAGTGTCCCACACAGTTTCAAATAAAATCCATGGAAAGATGCAACATTTGTGGAATAAATGCTTACCTGAAAAGTAAGCTATTCTTTTTTTTCTTACTGTTAAAAATTTTTATTTGCAAGATGTTTGTTTTAATTTAATTTATTTTTTTTAGGGATGGAGGCCATCATGTGGAAATCAGATAATGGGGTGTTAAACCCAAGAGTTAAATCCGAGAGACCACAAAGAGCCAGCTCTGATGCAAACACACGAGGGTCTTTATTCAGGCTTGAGTCTGGGCTCACGTATGAAGCCAACTCAGTGACTTCAGGGATGAGAGCTTTGATCCAGTATGGCAAGCAGTTTTTATGCACAATTACAGAGGGAAGGGAAAGAACTTTAAACTTGATTTTACACAATTGGGTAGTTTCTCCTAATGGGTACGGGAACACTTGGGATTGGTAGGTTTCTTTTCTGCCTTGCACGGGCTTTAGCTCATCTGTCTGTGATTGACAGAAACCAGAGTGGAATGTCAGATAAGTTAGGTTTATACAGTCACTGCGTGTAAATTCACTTGAGTAAGCAGGCAGGAGGTTGCTAGCGCCACCAAGTCCGCTGATCTAAACAGAGGAATGCTTAGGAGGGCTTGTTTGCTTATCATTTACATAACATAGCATGGTCATTATGGGACAACAAAAGCTAAACTTAACAAAGTCTTAAATACAAACGCTGCAAACAAATACAGTGAACGTGGGGTAGGAATTCATATAGTACTAGTTCTAGGGATTTATAAAATACCGTAAACATTTTCTCATAGCAAGACAGTTTTTCTAAAAGTCTTTTGATTCTCTCAGGTTTACACAGCCACTACGTGTAAATTAACTTTGGCATGGGAGATGGAGGTTTGAACCAACATAGAGCCCACCTGGAGAGTGGCTAGTGCCTCAGAGTCTACTGCAATAGCAAAGGAATATCTGAAAGGGGCTTATCGCTTTAACATTTACATCCCATTGTAAAAGCAGAAGTCAGCATGGCAATTAGGACAAGAGCTCTAAATACAAACACTACTTAAGACATTGTATAACTACACAATCAGTCACTACCCGGCACCCGACATGTGCCTAATTCTTCGGGGTCTGAGGTAGGATTTAAAGTACTAAAAATTCATAAAATACAATGAATGTGAGGTAGGAATACACAAAATATATAGTGAACGTGAGGTAGGGATATATAAAATATAGTGAACTAAACACTACTTTCACAGCAAGTATGGCTTTTTAAGTTTCTTGGTTTCTTGGGTCCCTCAGGGGAAAGCATAAACTATACAAACAAGCAAAGATTCACTTTTTGTCTATGTTTGTTTTTTACATGGTCTCATTTCAAATGTATTACACAATTCTACACCTGGATTGGATATTTGTAATAGTTGCCAAAAAAAAAAAAAAAAGAAAAAAAGAAAAGAAAGAAAGAGGAAAAGAAATTGTGATATGCTTTTATCACTAATTTATTTTTCAAATAATATGTAAATATTATAATCGATTAGATTTTGTTTTGCTAATTTGTCAGTAAAAATATGGGACCATTATCCTTTTGACAAGGCTAGAATGTCATTTTTTTCTTTTTCAAATATATCCCTGATATTTTGTAGCTGCACATTTTGGATGCAGTTTTATAATTCTGTTTACTGTAATGACATAGAATTTACAATATTTTCTGTTGTTTAATTTACACAGAGGACTCTTTTTTTGAAGAGAAAATGAATACCAAAATGATAACCTACTGGTTCCAATAACTGGTGTTTCCCAATACTTGATAAAAGATAGGGAGATCCTGAGTCCTTGAAGCCAAGGATTTAAAAACAAACAAACAAAACCCCAACCAACCAACCAACCAACCAACCAAACAAAAAACCACAAGTAGTTTATTTAAATTGTTTGCAACATACATTTTGTAATGAAATATGAGGAATTAATAAAGAAGTTTTTCACTTAAAAAGTAAATAAGTAGATACAAAATAAAAAGGTGTTCAGGCAACACAGTGTGGTGGTGAGGAGCACTGACACATTACAGGGGACAGAATCTGAGCACCTGTTTCTCTTGTTACTAACTAGATAACATTAGACAAATTATTTTACCTTTTAAAACCCAATTCCATCTTATTTTAAAGAGATGCAGTGATGGTATCAATAATAGGGATGTGAGAGGAATGAGGATGGTCATTAATAACCACAGGCTCCGCATCCTCAGATTCAAACAACTTCAGATTCAACTGAGTTGATAGAAAACATTCAAAACATTAAAAGTTAGCAATGTGACATAAAAAATACAAATAAGCAATACAGCTTAACTACTATTTACACAGCAGTTACATTGTATTGGGTATTATAAGTAATCTGGAGATGCTTTGAAGTATATGGGAGGATGTGTGTAGGTTTTATGAAAATACTACACCATTTCATGTCAGGGACTTGAGCATCCCTGAATTTTGGTATCTAACAGGGGTCCTGGAACCAGTCTCTGGAAAATATCAAAGGATGACTGCATTCTAAAAAGTGCATGTACAGGGGTTTGTAAATGGCACAAATAATATCTGAAATCTATTAAGTAGTCAATAAATGTTACATACAATTATTTTTGAGTTTATTATTATTAGACAGCAGATGGTAAAATAATCCAGTTGGCCTTTAAGGTCATTTACAATTTAAAAACGCTATGATTCTTTGGTTGATGTATAGAATTAGCAGGGAGAAGGATCTCCAGGCAATGGGTAATCAGGCCCAAGATAATCTTGGAATTCTCACATGACTGGCTTCTTTTTGGTATTTAGTTCTCCATTTAAATGTCACCTCCACATAATGTCCTTCCCTGACCATCTAACCTAAAATAAACCTGTCCACCTACCCAGGTCATTCAGTATTACTTCACTCTGTTATATTTTGTTGTTGTAGTTGTTGTTGTTGTTTTCATCATCACCACCTGATGTTTTCTTGCAGAACTATTTATTTGATCAATATGCCTTTATTCATTAGATTTTCAGGTCTGTAAGAGAAGGGACCTTGTCTGTTTCATACATATCTGTATTTCTAAGACTGAAAAAGGCTGGGGCATACCAGGTACTATTGTCTTTTGTAATGGATGAGTAAATAAACAGCACCCAGGAGAAAAGGTGGTATCTCTGCTCTCTAGATCTTTGTCCAAATGTTTTCTTCACCATGGATCTTTCCCAATTTCTTGTTTAAAATTGCAAACTTCCTCCCTCTCCACACACAGATACAACTTTTTTTCTTCCTTTCTAATATAGAAAAAAGAACAACCTGCTTAAATATTTAAGGCATAAGTGATTTTTCTAGAGACACACACAGATATTTCATATTCAATTGGATATTTCATATTTGATTTTTGGAATAGAACATGTAGGGTAAGATGGTCTTTAGAGTGGTTAAGAACATGGTTGTGGACTCACTTAGCCCTGTTTTTAAATACCAGCTCTAATGGGCCTCAAGTGTGCCAAGCAAGATTATTAACCTATGTAACCTTGGTTTTCTCCTCAGTTAAATGGGGATAATAACAGTCCCTTATGTGTTTGTGCAGGATCACATGAGTCTGGTGGCACTGAGCACAGTCACTGCTCTTGGCACACAATAAATACCTTTTATTATTACTATTTTTTTGAGTTGGAGTCTCACTCTGTCGCCCAGACTGAAGTGCAGTGGCCGCTCCTGGCCACCGCAGTCTCGACCTGCTGGGCTCCGGCGATCCTTCCACCTCAGCCTTCCAAGTAGCTGGAACTACAGGTGCGCACTACCACGCCCGGCTGTTTTGTTGATTTATTGTAGAGATGAGGTCTCGCCTGCCCAGGCAGGTCTTGAACCCGTGGGCTCAGGCAATCCACTCACCTCAGCCTTACAAAGGCGCGGGATTATAGGCTGAGCCACCAAGCCCGGCTACCTTTTATTATTTAGTTTGTTATTTTTGTTATTTATTGTTGCTACCAGTGCATTTAAAAAAAATTACCATCATTGTTGACTTGAAGAAGACTTACATTTGCCTTCCAAAACTTAAGAATTACCAGTCATGCAGGCCACCTTTCCAGTCCTTCTACCAAGTATCCTCATGCCATGGAGGTAGACATTTTCCTAAACTCAGTGCATTTGGTGATTTACCAGCTTCAGAGACTACCAGCACCTTTGAGAAAGACCAGACTTAGGGACAAAACCAATAAGGATGAAGGTTGGGTAAACATTTAATAAAACAGGAAGTTTCAGAACCTTTCCAATGTTATCTGTCTATGTATTTCCCTTTATCTCCATGTTTCCACGAACTCAGGAAGAGATCGAAGAAGTGAGATTCCCATTGAAAAGTCCTTTGAGGCCTTGACTTAAAGTCCCATTCACATCCCATAACAGTATTTCCATCCTGTGGCTTTCTAGCTCTCCCTGACACCTTTGAGCAGCCCAGTCCAGTTGTGGATGCTCTGAAACTTGGTAAGTGCTTTTCAATATTTAGCTAATGTCTGTCTTCTGGTTACATTCAATTATTGGTCTTGCTTCTACTCCTTGCATACATCAAGGAAAATGTTCTTCAGATAGATCTTCTATCTCCTCATGTCCTTGAATGTTTTTAAAAAATATTTTTTTTTAATAATCAATATTTTTTATTATGATATCGTGGGGTACAGTTAAGGGTTGGGTTTACAAATATGCTTCGTTCAGGCACCCTTGTTGATAAGAGGTGTCTCCCTGTCCCCAGACAGATATGTACTACCGTTAATCCCATGTCCCTTCCCCCCCATAGTTTCCCAGTCATTTTCTTATAGAGTTACATTGGATGTTCAAGGTCCACTATATGAGTGAGAACATGTGATACTCAGATCTTTGTTTCTGTGAGAGGTCACTCAGTATTATAGACTCTAGCTCTATTCAGGTTGTTGCAAAATTCATGATTTTGTTCTTTTTTATGGCTGCGTAGTATTCCATCGTGTATATGTACCACATTTTTTAAATCCAGTCCTCTTTTGGTGGACAGCATGGTTGATTCCAGGTTCTTGCTATTGTGAACAATGCTGTGATAAACATACGTGTGCAGGTATCTTTTTTATAGAGTGATTTGAGTTCTTCAGGGTATATTCCCAGTAGGTAGATTGCGGGGTCATATGGGAGGTTGATATTTAGAGCTTTTAGGAATTGCCACACTGCTTTCCACAGAGGTTGCACTAGTTTACACTCCCACCAACAGTGTAGAAGTGTTCTCTTTTTGCCACACTCTCTCCAACAACTGTTATTTTTTGAGTTATTAATAACTGCCATTCTGACTGGAGTTAGGTGATATCTCAGTGTGGTTTTGATTTGCATCTCCCTGATGATTAGTGAGGTTGAACATTTCTTCATGTGTCTGTTGGCTGCTCAGATGTCTTCCTTTGTGAAGTGTCTGTTCATATCTTTTGCCCATTTTATAATGGGGTTGTTTGTTTTTTTCTTTTCAGCACGTTTGAGTTTCTTGTAGGTTCAAGATGTTAAGCCTTTGTCAGACCTGGAGTTGGTAAATACTTTTTCCCAGTCTGTAGGCTGTCTCCTTGCTCTCTTGATGGTTTCTTTGGCTTTGCAGAAGCTTGTCAGTTTAATGAGGTCCCACTTGCCTATCTTTTCTCTTATGGCCTGTGGGTTTCGGGTTTTGTTCAGGAATTGGATGCCAGTTCCAATTTCCATGAGGGTATGTCCTTCGTTTTCTAAGGTTCTTATGGTTTGAGGTCTTACGCTTAGGTCTCTGATCCATTTGGAGTTAATTTTTGTGTATGGGGATAGATAGGGGTCCTGTTTCAATCTTCACAAGAGTACAGGAAAAAGAATAAAATACACATGAACCAACCCCAAAACCAAAAGAAAGACAAAAAACCAAGTGGAAGAACAACAACTCTATAAGAACTCTATGATAGGGAGAAACTCTCACATTTCAATAATTAGCCTGAATGTGAATGGACTAAATGCACCACTGAAAAGACATAGAATGGCAAAATGGATAAAATATCACCAGGCAACAATATACTGCCTTCAAGAGACCCATCTCACTAGAAAGGACATGCACAGACTCAAAGTAAGAGGATGGGAAATAAATTTTCAGGCAAATGGAACACAAAAGAAAGGAAGAGTCGCAATCCTAATTTCAGACAAAATACCATTTAAGCTCTCAAAAGCTAAAAAAGATACAGAGGGCCACTACATAATGATAAAAGGTTCACTCCACCAACAAGAAATATCTATCCTAAATATATATGCATCCAACATAGGTGTGCCAACTTTCATAAAGCAACTTCTAGGAAAACTAAAGAAAGATATTGACTCTAACACCATCATAACTGGGGACTTTAATAGCCCACTCACAACCCTAGACAGATCATCAGGACAAAAAATCAGCAATGAGATACAGAACCTCAGTGTGACTCTTGACCAAATGGACTTAACTGATACCTACAGAACACTCCATCCAAAGACCACAGAATAGACATTCTACTCATCACCGCATGTTTTTTAATCATTTATATATGTGTTCAGTTCATTCATGTCTTATGTATTTACTTACTACACACTCTATCAGAAGCTGTCCTGGGCATTAAGGGGGTAGAACAGGAGCAAGGATGACACAGTGTCTAACCTCTTGAATCTTACTTTACCCTGAATCTTTTTGTTTCAAGCTAAAATTGCTCAGTTGTTTTTCAGTGTTGTTCACTGAGCACAGTTTCACACCTCTCACTTCTACATGCACTCCCCTAAACATGCTTTCATGTCTCTGTCTCTCTGGAGGTCTGGCTTGCAGATTGCACAGTTGTAGTCTGATCAGTGTCAACATGCCCTCAAGTCAGTTTCTCCTATGACTCCTCATTCCTCCAAGGGGTCAGTCATCAACAGGAGTCATTGAGATTCTCACCTATTTCTAGAATCCATTTTCATTTGGTGAGCAAAGATTTTTAGTGTATTCTTTTGAGATATTTCTGATATCCCTCCCTCCTTTGCTTTCGATTTCTAGAACATTGTTCCAGTTCAGACTACCAATACTTATTATCAAATAATTTCTCATTTGTCTATTGTCCCTTCCAATTGCGATCCATTGAATCCACCACTAAAATAATATTCCTCAAATATAGCTTTGATCAGGTAACTTTCCTGCTAAATTCCTTCACTAGGTCTCCTTTATATTTTAAGTAAAGCCCAAACTTTTAGTCTGACATTCCAGTAAACCCTTTCCAATCTGGTTTCTAGGATTTTATTTTCCTCCATATTCTCTGACTGTATGTGCTTCGTTTAGGCAACAAAACTTGGGGGAAGGCCATGTCTTCTTCATTTTCACATTCTCCCTATACTCAGCAGACACACAGATGATGTTGTATGAACAGCTTCTGTATAGGCTGAGGACCTCTCCACTGCTCTTATCTTCTCCTGTCACTTTCTGAATGCCAAGTCCACTCTTCACAACAGTAGAAAAAACTGGTTAGCAAGTGTCCCTGTGTCACAAGAGGCCATGTTCCCACGATATAATTGGGTCAATGAAGCTCCCTTTTCCTTCTTGTCTTATCCTTCCAGTTTCTTACTCCCGCTTCCTGACAAATAAACAGCTTGCCTTCAGATACCAATAAATGGTTCTTAAGCAAGGAACATGTCATAAAGGATTTACTATGCAATGCTAAGAACTTGCATTTTATCAGAATAGAAGAAAGAGATGAATGAAATATTTTAGTTAAGAGAATTACAAGATCATTCTGGGCACAGAGGGCACAAAGTGGCAGTTATGCAGGATAAGTATTTCTAGAGGTCTAATGTACAGCTTGAGAACCAGTCAATAATATTGTGTTGTACTGTATTGTATTGTATACTGGGAATTTGTTAAGAAAATATATTTAGGTGCTCCCATCATTAAAAAAGGATAACTGTATGATGATGAATATGTTAATTGGTGTGACATAGTAGCCATTTAACTATGTATATCACAACATTATATTGTACAACTAAATACATATTATAAAATTTTTAAAATTTTAAATTATTATTATTTATTATAGAGATGTGGGGTATAATTCAGGGTTAGGTATATAAACATTGATCATGCAAGTACCCTTATTGATGAGGTATGACCCTCCCTCCCCTAGTAGTTGCCCTCAACTGCCAAACCTACCCCCCATCCCCTGACAGTTTTCCACTATTGCCAATCGCTTTCTTTAAGCATTATAATTGTTCAAGATCAGCTTATGAGTGAGAACATATGGAACTCAGTTTTTTGTTTCTGTGATAAATCACTGAGTATGATTGACTCCAAATCCATCCAAGTTGCTGCAAAGTTCATAATTTGTCCTTCTTTATGGCTGCATAATATTCCATTGTGTATATGTATAACTTTTTTTTTTTTGAGTTGGAGTCTCACTCTGTCGCCCAGACTGGAGTGCAGTGGCCGCTTCCGGCCACCACAGCCTCGACCTGCTGGGCTCTGGCGATCCTTCCTCCTCAGCCTTCCGAGTAGCTGGAATTACAGGCATGCACTACCACACCCGGCTAATTTTTTGATTTATTGTAGAGATGAGGTCTCACTGCCCCAGGTGGGTCTCGAACCCGCGGGCTCAGGCAATCCACTCACCTCAGCCTCCTAAAGGCATGGGATTACAGGCTAAGCCACTGAGCCCGGCTGTACAACATTTTTTTTATCCAGCCCAGCTTCGATGGGCAAGATGGTTGGTTCCATATTTTTGCTATTGTGAATAGAGCTGCAACAAACAAACGTCTGCAGGCATCTTTTTCATAGAATAATTTGAGTTCCTGTGGGTATATTCCCAGTAGAGGAATTGCTGGGTCACATGGAAGGTCAATTTCTAGTTTT
This sequence comes from Carlito syrichta, assembly GCF_000164805.1. Classification (NCBI taxonomy): domain Eukaryota; kingdom Metazoa; phylum Chordata; class Mammalia; order Primates; family Tarsiidae; genus Carlito; species Carlito syrichta. The sequence continues at coordinate 44,635 of NW_007254222.1, read as the reverse complement.
TTCAGAAATTGGCACACTATCTTCCAAAGAGGTTTTACTAGTGTGCATTCCCACCAGCAGTGTAAAAGCATTCCTTTTTCTCCACATCCTTCCCAGCATCTGTTGCTGTTTGTTTTATTAAGGATGGCCATTCTTACAGGGGTTAGGTGGTATCTCAATGTGGTTTTGAGTTGCATTTCTCTGATGATGAGTGAGACTGAGCACTTTTTCATGTGTCTGTTGGCTGCCCATATATCTTCTTTTGAGAAGCGTTGATGATGAATATGTTAATTGGTTTGACATAGTAGCCATTTAACTATGTATATCGCAACATTATATTGTACAACTAAATGCATATAATACTTTTTTAAAATTTTTAAAAATTGAGTGTCAAGCATCTTGTGGTGTCCCCCAATGAAAACACACACAGAAGCATGCAAAGGGCTCTAGGAGCCTCTGAAAACTCTCCCAGTGCAATGGCCACAGTTGGAACAATTTGACACCAACATGAAAAGCATATTGAATTATAACCAAAATATAAAATAAATATTCATAAGACTTTGTACTTATTTATCTCAGTATTTCTACTGATGTAAATCAATTATTGAATACACGAATAAATGAATAAGGGGAAAGATACAAATCTTCCTTATAGAGGAACTTGAAATAATTTATGGAAATACTGTGATGAGGCTTAATCCATGTGCCTCTTCAAGAAGATGAGGCTTAACCCACCCGCTGCCCTACCCTTACCTCCCACTCCTCCCATAACTTTTCAGTTGAAAAACACTGTCTGGACCAGATGATAAAGTTTAACGTCACCAGTGACAAGTCATGTTTATACCAGTATCAAGGCTATGCAGTGAGGAGGATGTCTCACCTCTGTGATGTTCTTCCCCTAAATCCATAGCTCCAGTTTAACCACAAGAAAACATTTTTAAAGAACCAAAATTGAGGGACATTTGAAAAAATACTTGACTACTCTTCAAAATTTGTCCCTGTCATGACAAAATAAGAAATGACTGAGAAACTAACAGACCAGAGGATAAATAATACTGAGGAAACATGACTACTAAATGTAATGCTATATCTTAGATGGATTCCTAGAAGAGGAAAAACTGTGAAATCACAATGAAACATGGAGTTTAATTAATAGTAATATGCCAATGCTGGTTTTTTAGTTTTGAGAAATGTACCCAGGTAATGTAAAATGTTGACAACAGAGAAAGCTGAGTTAAGGATACATATGAACTCTCTCTACTGTCTTTCCAAGTTTTTAGTAAATCTAAAAATATCCTACAATAAAACATTTTTTAATAGCAGAGTATAATGAGAACAGTTAAGCAATTTCAACAAATTGAAAATGGTCTAAATTAAGTGTCAGCAAAAAGATGAAGACCAAAGTCAAGATTTTGGAAGTAGGCTTAACATGACCTGGTGACAGTGTCAAGGGACAAAGGAGGCTGGTGAGGGAAAGAGGGGAACTGAGGTTACAGAGTTGGTGAGTGGCATACCAAGTCCTCAGTCCAGGTCTTTTACCTCTTTAGTGCCACTGGATGTATAGCCTAAAGCATGTAGGAATGGCCATCTAAAAGAACATGAGGATATACTCCAAGCACAGGGTAGAGGAATGGAGAGGAATAGAAGGATGCAGATGAAAGATAAATTAGAAAAGCTGACGACTGATAGATCAAAGTCATGGAAAAACAAAGACCAAAGATGATGTCACACCTAAGATCTGAAGTAATGTTGATGCTTTCAAGAGAACTGGAGAAATTTGAAAAAGAAGAATTGACAGGAAAGGCAATCCAATTTGTCTTATAAAGTATGTTTGAAATGACATCCGAGCACTCAGTGGAAATGCTCCACAGTAGAAAGAAGCCAGGTGCAGTCTGGAGACATACACCATGCATTTGGAGATGTGAAAAATACTAGAAAATCATAGGAACTGGCAAGAGTGAATTCATTAAGAAAATGTAAGAGGGATAGTTAGGAGTGGGAGGACCAGAGGACAGAAACTACTCCAATTGTTTTCATTGTATTCCTATACTCTCTCTACTGCCATGGTCAATTTACATCTATCCTGTTTTTCTTATTTGACATGTGTTGCTCTTTAATTGATCTTTTGTCCCCAGATGCATGGTGCTCTGTAGCTATAGTATTCTTCTTTGATTTCCATACAGTACAAAACATTCTATTTTCTTCGAATGAACACATTTCTCAACTGGAACGCTTTCTCATCTCTGGTTTGAACATATAGTTAATCATTTCCAGAGAGGTCAGTGCCAGACTGGGAGAAGTGGGCAGCTGCTGGAACATGAGCTTCAGCCCAGTCAGTGAGGAAGGCTGGGTGGGGGGTGTTTGCAGCTGCTCTGGGTGGGCATAGGTGCTCTCCAATGCTGATGGTATGCCCCTTTAAGAAAAGTTAGTGCAAGAGCAGTTTCAGAGTTCCTACAAATTAAGTATACAATAAAGAAAGCTTATACATGTAGAAGATTAGAGAAAGGGCAGGTAGTCAGTCCTGAGTTTAGCATGAGCCATGGCAGGGCAACAATGGTAGCAGTGGCCATTACCGAATCTTGAGGGCCAGGGTCTGAGCTATGAGCTTTATGTTCCTATCCTTTTTATTCTTCATGATGACTCCAGGTCTACAGTCTCTGGTTCATCATTTCAAACCCCACAGAGATATGAAAACCAGAAGCTTTTGTTTTGTTTGACTTTTGTATTGCATTTGGCAGTAAAATCCATCAAAAGATAATTTAATGATATTTATTTTCTTTATATGATAAGTTTTGCTGAAGAATTACTGGTATAATTTATTAGAGGGTACTGCACCAGACATCACTGGGCTCTATATACTGCACTATATAAATTATCTAAATTTTTTTTTAAACTGAATTCTAAAACTTATTTAACCTCAAGGGTTTTGGAGAAAAGACTGAAAACTGAGATACATAAATGTACATTTTAACCCAAAAGCACACAGGAAGAGATTTGAACTAAGGTCTGAAATTCTCCAAAAACTGGGCCTTCAATTATTATGTAACATGCTGGAAATGCTTTTATCTTAACAACTGGCACCAAAACTTGTCTTAGGGAAAGAATTGTCTTTGTTGGGAAAAAAATACTTTGAAAGGAACTTGTATGTGGTATTTCAGGCCTGAGGTGTCATTGGGTTCTACTATAGACCAGGAAGAAAACTGGTTCTGTGGCAGAGAGGGGCTAAAAATAGTTGAAATTATTCCTTTTAAAAAATCAACCCTCAAGCTCCAAACCTGCTAGACATGGGACATGAGAAAACCAAGCCAATTTCCTGGAAATGCAAGATAGTATCAATTCACAACCTTATCCCCGCATCCTCTCTTTGCGAAGTTATCAGTTTACAACCCCTGCTTGTCATGTTTACCCTGGCGACAACTTGTTCTTTAAGAATCTGGTTTTGCTAGATACCACCTTGCAAAATCCAAAGAAAAATATATAGCTATACAACCTGACCCCCTCCCTTACCTAAACTAACACTTAAAACGCCTCTCCTCTTTCTTCATGTTGCTCAATCTTAGAGCATTAGCCTGCTGAGTCATGCTGGTGCTAATAAATCGCTACTTCCTAAGATAGCTTCAGTGTCATGATCTCTCTGTTTTCCCACAACATTTCTTGGTACACTGGCCAGGAAAGAGAGTGTTCAGAGAGTGTGTCCCACCTCTTTTGTCATTGGGGTATGACCTCTGGAACAACAGGAGAAACAACCTCACCTGGTGCTCAATGGACCTTTTGATCCATAAGAGGGAGGCACATCCTGGTGCACAGAGGCTCAGATCTCGAAAGCACAACAGGGACCCAAAGAGATGAGGAACTGACGTGAAGAGCACTGCTTGACAGCTAGGATAGGAACAATAGACCTGCCAGTAGATGGCAGAAGGGGAGCTTGATCACCTCCCAGAGTCCACTAGTAGTCTCTAGTCTGAATAAAAGGAATGAAAGGCAGTGGAAGGAAACACTGTCTTGAGACTAACCCATTGACTCTTGGATTAGGGTGGAGGGTTGGAGAATGTGCTGTGTGATTGCCTGTGAATGAGATGTACAGTGGAAGGGTTCCAACCTGACCAAAGGGCTGAATTAAATGTTGAGTCCTGATCTAAGCCAGTGATGACCTCATACAGCTGAGGGTGACCCCCAACCCTGTAATAGGGTTTTTCCGGGTTGGGGATTTGTACCAACCCACCAATTGCTAAGAGATGTCTGCTATATTTCTGCTAGGAGTATGGCTGGAGAAGATGAGCAACTGTTTCCCATACCCCTTGTTCTCTTATTTGTGTGTGTCTGCCCTGTTAGGGGGAGGAAATGGATGAAAACCAAAGTAAAAATGCCCCCTTGATTGTATACTTAAGAATTTTGACAAATGTTTCTGTGGAGATTGTTATGGTGTCAAACTGTCTCAGAGAAAGCCCCATACATTCTATAAAGTAGATTGGCCCTCTTTCTGGGTTGGATGGCCGTCAGAAGGCTCCTTAGGTAGAGAAACCATTAAAAGAGTATATTGAATTAGAGTAGGAGAGCCAGGTCACCCAGACAAATTCCCTTACATCAACTGTTGGCAGGATGCAATCCTTACATGGCCCTCTTGACTAAAAGCATGCTGGGAAGACAATTGCAAAATTATGGTAGCCCTCAAAAGGACCCAGTCTAAATGCCCACAAGAGTCTAATGAGTTGGCTGACAGGCCAGTATTGACTGATGAACCAGTAATCCCACCACCTTATTCTCCAGTCTACCCACCATTGCCACCTGCTCCAACAGCATCAGCAACTGTCAGAGGCTCACAGTTGGCAGCCCTAAGCCTAGTATGTTTCTTAAACAGTCAGTGGCCACACTCAAACCACCTGTTCTGATTTGCTACACCTCACCCAGCATGCAGCTGCATGTCTGATTTCACCTCAGGGGAATGTTGTGGTGCCTTCCTGGTGCGATTGAGGGAGACTAGGGGACCTATTTATTATGATCAAGAAGGCCAGATCTGATGTGCGCAATGCACATTTGTGTACTAGTCTTTCACCACCACAGAGCTCCTGAATTGGAAAAATCATACACCCTCCTTCACGGAGAAGCCTAAGGCTATGATTGACTTAATACAGTCATTATACAGACACAGAGGCCAACCTGGGCAGACTGCCACTAACTCCCCCTGATGCTATTCAATACTGAGGAGCATTGGAGAATTACACAGGGGATTATAAAATGGCTAGAGGAACATGCCCTGGCTGGAGCACTCAATGCCCAGGCATATGCCCCAAATCAGTTCCCAGGATACCCAGTGGTATCCCAACTGTAACCAGGGATTACAAATAATTGAACAGTATAGGAGCACCTCCTGGGAGGTATGAGAGAAGGAGGGAAAAAGTCCATAAATATTAGCAAGTTCTCTGAGGTGTTCCAGGGAGCTGATGAGAAAGCAGGCCAATTATATGAGAGACTCTGTGAAGACTTTTGGCTATACACTCCCTTTAACCCAGAGACAACTGAAGATAAGCTTTTGGTAAATGCAACTTTTGTTGGATAGTCCCAGGGGGATATCTGATGTAAGATACAAAAACTAGAGAGTTTTGCTGGAATGATTGTTAGCCAGATGCTAGAAGTTGCCATTAAAGTTTTCATTAACCAATATAAGAAAACCCAACAAGAGGCAGACTGAAGGTCTAAAAAGAAAATGGCCATGCTTGCTGCTGCCATTATGGGATACCAGAAAACAGGCCCAGTGGGAGGAAGCAGAGGCAGAGGTTGGGAAGAAGACAGCAAGGTTGGCAGTTTCCCAGAGGGAGGCCTGGACCACCTCAACCTACCCAGAGATCCCTGAACTCCATCTATCAGCCTACACAAGGGACATCACAACCACCTATGAAGTTAGAGAGAAACCAGTGTGCCTATTGTTACCAACAAGGCCATTGGAAAGATGAATGCCCCCAACGAATAGCTGATGAGAAAGCCCAACAGAAAAATGGTCCATAAAGATCCACTTATCAACAAGACCCACTAGTTCCTAACAGTTTAATGGGCCTGGCCTCTATGGAAGGACCACAACAAAAATAGACCAGACCAGGCTTCCTACTATCTTTAGGTCCCCAGGAGCCTATGGTCAGCATGACAGTAGGGGACCAATGTATAAACTTCATGGTCAACACAGGAGCTGAACAGTCTGTGATCACCCAGCCTGTAGGTCCCTTCTCCCAAAAATGGGCTAATGTTATGAGAGTCACTGGGTATCAAGCCAGACAGTCCTTTATGATGACATGACACTATACAGTTAGCAGCCATGAATTCATACAAGAGTTCCTGCATCTCCAAGATTGTCCCGTAGCCTTAATGGGATGAGACCTCCTGGGAAAGCTTCAAGGTCAGATAACCTTTGACTCTCCTAATTACATAACTCTGAGATTAAGAGGCCCAGAGGCTAAAATCATGACCCCACTGTCCCTGGGAAGAAGAATGGCAGATTTACAGTCTAATGGAGGCCTCATAAAAATCTCCAGAACTGCCATTTTGAGTACCTGGAGTGTGGGCAGAAGACAATCCTCTAGAACTGGCAATAATTATACCCCTCATGATTGTGGAACTAAAGCCAGGGTGTGAGATGGCCCATCAGAGGCAGTACTTCATCCCATGCAAAGCACAAATAGGAATCCACAAGCATCTGGAGAGGCTCTTGGGTTATGGAATCCTCTGGGTTGGTCAGTCTGATTGGAGTACACCTCTGTTGCAAGTGTAGAAGTCAGGCACAAATGACTATTGGCTGTTCTAAAATTGAGAGTCAAACCAGGTCATGGTCATTCTATATCCCATTGTCCTAAACTCGTATGCACTGCTGGTTCGCATCCCTGCTGAGGCTGCTTTCTTCACATGCTTGAACCTTAAGCATGCTTTCTTCTGCATCCACCTGGCCCCAAGAAGCAAGCTAATCTTTGCTTTCAAATGGGAGGATCCAACAAACAGCACCAAGAGACAGTTAACTTGGACCTGGCTGCTCCAAGGATTAAATAATTCTCCAACGATTTTTGGTAGGACACTAGCCTCAGCTTTAAAAGACTTTCCAGCATACCAGTGTGGTCATACCCTGCTCCAGTATGTAGATGACATACTGTTAGCAGCACCAACCCAGAAAAACTGTATGCAAGGGACACCACAACTGCTCAGCCTCCTGTGGAAGGCAGGTTACAAGGTCTTAAAGAAAAAAGCCCAAATAAGTCAGGAAAAAGTCAGGTATCTAGGTTTTCATTTGTCCTAAGGCCAGCACCAACTGACTCTGAAAGGAAACAGGTGGTGTGTTCATTCCAGTCTCAACTACCTGGCATCAAATCTGGGAGTTTTGGGGGGCTGCGGAGTTCTGTAGAATTTGGATACCTAACTTCTCCATCATGGCAAAACCCCTCTATGAAGTCACAAAGGGGGGTGAACAGGACCCTCTGCTATGGGAAATAGTTCAGTAAGAAGCCTTTGAACAAATTGCACAGGCCAAGAAACTTATTTAGGGTAGGTCCAGCTTCTGCCAATAGTCCTTCTAAGGGTGAGGTCTAACCCCACAAAACAAACAGGTTTCTTGCCTTTTGAAATCCTTTCAGGTGGCCACCAACTCCCTATAAGGGCATACTGGGAGACTTAAAGGAGTTAGGTAATCTTACTCAAAAACAACAAAGGCAAGCCTTAGATTCAGCCTTAAATGCCATCCATTATTGAGTCAGAGAACAGCTACCAATTAGTTTAACTACTGATGCCCATTCTTTTAAACCAGGTGATATGGTATGGGTAAAAGAATGGAATGTACAGCCTCTAAAGTCCCTCTGGTGGGGCCCATTTACTGTCCTTCTGTCTACCCCTACTGTAGTCAAAGTAGCTGAAATAGTTCCCTGAATCCATTATGGCAGAGTTAAGCCTGCCTCCTATGGTTGAGAATGTACCACAAATCTGTTGATTTCCCATAAAATGACCCTCTGGAAAGTCACCAAGGCAAATGGAAAACCCCAAATGGATTGCCCATGCCCTGTTGTAACCACTCCAAGGCTGGCTAGTCTATGCACAGCTGAAGTTTGAGGATCCTTTGGCCTTGCTTCAGACACACACCAGATGCTGGCCGATCTATGCATGGCAGAAGCCAGAGGACTCAACGGAATCAGGATCTTACTGATAAGTTATTGTTTCATTTTGTCAGCCTTTGTATTTGCCAACTGCTAAACTATTTGTCATTTTATTTGCTATAGGACTGACAGAGTTGATCCCCACAAGTTGGACATGTTGGGAAAAGGTCTCACTAGGGTTTCTGTTCTTTCTTATATTAGTAAGCTTGCCCATGTACCAGTACAAAAATGACATGGCATAAAAATTTGCAGTTGGCTTGAAAACATGTTCTAGGGTCTGGGAGGATTTAAGTACATTATTGAATCTGTAATCCTATTGTTGGGATCCTGTCTTATCCTCCCTTGTATAGCCCCAGTAATTATGAACTTCATCTCTAAGTTTGTGAAAACAGTTGTTGAATGAAAACCTGTGACCCATATAATGTTAATGCACCAAATTGAAGATGATACTCTAACCCGTGAAGGGTCAAATATCAAAGGGGGGAATGTGGCAGAGAGGAGCTAAAAACAGTTAAAATTATTCCTTTAAAGAAATCAGCCTGCAATCTCCAAACCTGCTAGACATGGGATGTGAGAAAACCAAGCCACTTTCCTGGAAATGCAAGATAGTAATGGATTCACAGCTGTATCCATTCATCCTCTCTTTGCAAAGTTATTGGTTTACAATCCCTGCTTGTCATGTGTACCCTGGAGTCAACTTGTTCTTTGAGAATCTGATTTTGTTAGACACCACCTTGCAAATTTCCAGGAAAAAATGTATAGCTATACAACCTGACCACCTCCCTTACCTAAACTAGCACATAAAACTCCTCTCCTCTTTCTCTGGGTTGCTCAGCCTTGGATCATTAGCCCTCTGTGTTGTGCCAGTGCTAATAAAACACTACTTCCTAAGATAGCCTCAGTGTGTCACAGTCTGTTTTCCTGCAACAGTTGTTTCATTCCTGGGTGGAGAGGAAAAAAAAGAGGTTGAAGGAGTGGTGAAAGGTTTGTGAGTTTGGCTACTGCTTAGCAGAAAATGACCAAGAAAGACTTCCAAGTCAGAGTAGTTATAAAGGCTGTTGTGGTTCAATTTTGATGTCTGGCGTGTGGTGCAAATCCTCCCAAAATTTCTTTGAAATCCTCTTGAAGTCTACTGTGCCCATAAGTGCCTAGAGTGAGTGGAGTTTGCCCATTTTATCAGGTGTCATGAGATAAAGCAGTGTATTTCACTCTGGAAATAAAAGCAAATGTCATGACATTGAGGAGTTTAGTCTAGTAAAAGAGACAAGAAAAATGAAAAGTTGGAATTTATGGTTTATGTTCTCTAAAAGAAATATGCATATGTATAGAGCTTTTACAGATGATGGAGGAATCCTTCTCACCTGGCAGGTTCTTATTCCAGCCATGAGTCCATGGGGATAGCCACAGTGGCAAGAACGCATTCACATAGTTCTGGAAAGTGCTTCTCTAGTAACTGTCATTTGGGAAAACACTGCTAGGATGCCCAGGGCTAGAGAAAACTTCCCTCTTGAATTTCACAGTTACTTTTGATCTTTCTAAGCTGTCCTTTGTTAAAAAATCTGATGCACGCTGATTTCTTCCTTTATTACTTCAACTTATCACTTGCCTTTTATGTGCTGAATACTAGAAGGTTCTATAGAGGGTTTATGGTATTATTTTATTTCTACTTTGGTTACTGATTAAAGAGTTTTGGGCCTGTAAAAAATATTTAGAAAGGACTTGATGGCTGTCTTTAAAAATCTACATTTGAAGTAAGTTGTTTCACATCTTAAAACCATTTCTAACCCCAGTACACATTAGTAACTCAAGCAAACATTGAAATTGTGTGTTATCTCTTGGTCTCCATTTCCTCACATTTTTTCACTTTATAGCTCATTTAAATGAAATATATATATATTCCTTCTACCAACACCTAACACATGGTAAGTCTACCATCCTTTATATAATTTCCATGTGCTGAGGAAGTGGTGAGGTTGAGGCTATCCCCATCTAGCTTGTCCAGGTTGGCTGATGTGCTCAATGTCCTCAAAATATCAGAACTAAAAAAAGAAACTCATTCATCAACAAGAAATATCAATCATAAACATATATGCACCCAACAGAGGAGCACCAACTTTCATAAAGCAGCTTCTAGACAAACTTAAAAAAGATATTGACTCTAACACTATCATAGCTGGGGACTTTAATACCCCACTCACAACCCTAGACATATCATCAGGACAAAAAATCAGCAAGGAGATATGGAACCTCAATGTGACTCTTGACCAAATGGACTTAACTGATACCTACAGAAGACTTCACCCAACGACCATTGAATATGCATTCTACTCATCACCACATGGAACATACTCTAAGATCGACCACATCCTTGGCCATAAATCAAGCATAAGCAAATTTCATAAGACTGAAATTTTGCCATGCACCTTCTCAGACCACAGGGAATAAAAATAAATATCAACACCAATAAAGTTTCCCCAAAACCCACAAAGACAGGGACACTAAAGAGCATGATGCTAAGCAACTCTTGGGTCAACATAGGAATCAAAACAGAGATTAAAAGTTACCTGAAAACAAATGAAAATGAAGAAACATCTTACCAAAATTTCTGGGATGCCATGAAAGCAGTAGTAAGAGGGAAATTCATATCTCTACAAACACACATGAAGAAACTGGAAAGATCACAAGTTAACAGCCTAACAAGTCATCTAAGGAATCTGGAAAAGCAAGACCATCAAAACCCTCACTTCAGCAGAAGAATCCAGATCACCAAAATAAAAGTCCAAATCCAGGACATGGAAGACAAAAAGATAATACAAAAAAATCAGTGAGACAAAAAGCAGGTTCTTTGAAAGGATAAAAAAGATTGATGGCCCCCTAGCTAGACTGACCAAGAAAAAGAGAGAAAAAGCCCAAATAAAAACAATCAGAAACACAAATGATAAAGTCACATCTGATCCTGAAGAAATACAGAAGATTATCAGAGACTACTATGTACACTTGTATGGAAACAAGCTTGAAAACCTAAAGGAAATGGAGAACTTTCTGACATCACATAACTTCCCTAGGTTGAAACAAGAAGAAACCAAGACCCTAAATAGACCAATAACAATCCAGGAAATCAAGTATGTCATAAGAAAACTACCTACATAAAAAAGCCCTGGACCAGTTGGCTTTCTACAAAACATATAAGGAAGAATTGACATCATTTCTATTGAAAGTATTCCAGGTGATTGAGAAAGATGGAACCTCCCCAAATCATTTTTTGAAGCTAACAGCACATTGATACCCAAATCAGGTAAAGATCCAACAAAAAAAGAGAACTATAGGCCATATTCTTGATAAACATTGATGCTAAAATTCTCAACAAGATCCTAGCAAACCAGATTCAACAGTACATTTCAAAAATCATCCACCACAACCAAGTAGGCTTCATCTCCAGGATGCAAGTCTGTTTCAACATTAGTAAGACCACAAACATAGTTAAATACATCAACAGACAGAAAAAGAAAAATCACATGATTATATTATTAGATGCAGAAAGAGCTTTTGATAAAATCCAGCACCCCCTTTTGATAAAAACCCTCAAACATCTAGGCATAGATGGAACATACCTCAAAATAGTAAGAGTCAGTTACAAGAAACTCACAGCAAGCATACTGCTAATCAACCAGATTGGAACCATTTCCCCTAAAAACTAGAACAAGGCAAGGATGTCCACTCTCATTCTTCCTGTTCAACATAGTTTAGGAAGTCCTAACTAGAGCAATCAGAGAAGAGAAGGCAATCAGGGGTATTCAAATAGGAAAAGAGGAAGTCAAGTTATCTCTTTTTGCAGATGACATGATTCTATACCTTGAAAACCCAAGAGAATCTGTCAAAAACTTCCTTGCATTGATAAAGGACTTTGGCAAAGTCCTCAGGGTACAAAATAAATTTGCAAAAGACAATCTAATTTCTATACACCAATGGTAAACAAACAGAAACCCAAATAAAGAGCACAATTCCATTAACAATAACCATAAAAAAAAGAAATACCTTGGCATCTTCCTAACCAGAGATGTGAAAGACCTTTATAATGAAAACTACAAAACACTGCTTAAAGAAATCAAAGATGACACAAACAAGTGGGAAAATATCCCATCCTTCTGGGTTGGAAGAATAAAAATTGTTAAGATGTCTACCTAAGGCAATCCACAGATTTAATGCAATACCCATCAAATTACCAGCAACATTCTTCTCAGACCTAGAAACAACAAGAATTCATATGGAAACATAAGTGAACACAAAGCCAAAACAGTCCTCTGCAAATCAAAAACAAAAACAAAACCCCAAAAAACAAAGCAGGAGGTATCACACTCCCTGACTTTAAACTTTATTGCAAAGCTGTGATAATCCAAAGAGTCTGGTATTGGTACAAGAACAGGCATATAAACCAGTGGAATAAAATTGATATTCCAGAAGCAAAAACCTCAATTTCTCAACCAACTCATCTTCAACAAAGCCTCCACCACCTACCACTGGGGAGAGGAGAATCTATTCAGTAAGTGGTGCTGGGAAAACTGGCTGATCACATGCAGAAGATTGAAACAGGACCCCTATCTATCCCCATACATAAAAATGAACTCTAAATGGATCAGAGATCTAAATGTAAAACCTCAAACTCTAAGAAGTTTAGAAAATGCAGGAGACACTCTTATGGAAATTGGAACTGGCAACCAATTGCTGATCAAAACCCTAAGTGCCCATGCCATAAAAGATAAGATAGACAAGTCAGACCTCATCAAACTGACAAGCTTCTGCAAAGCCAAAGAAACAACCAAGAGAGCAGGGAGACAACCCACAGACTGGGAAAAAACATTTGCCAACTCCATGTCTGACAAAGGCCTAACATCTAGGATCTACAAGGAACTCAAACATGCTGGAAAAAAAAATAGCCCCATTACAAAGTGGGCAAAAGATATGAATAGACATTTCTCAAAAGAAGACATATGAGTAACCAACAGATACATGAAAAAATGTTCAACCTCACTAGTCATCAAGGAGATGCAAAGTAAAACTACACTGAGATACCACCTAACTCTAGTCAGACTGGCCATCATCAATAACTCGAAAAATAACAGATGCTGGAGAGGATGTGGTGAGAGGAAAACACTTCAATACTGATGATGGGAGTGTAAACTAGTACAGGCTCTGTGGAAAACAGTGTGGTGATTCCTAAAAGTTCTAAAAATTGACCTTCCATATGACTCTGCAATCCACCTACTGGGACTATACCCAAAAGAACTCAAATCACTTTATAAAAAAGATACCTGCCCACATATGTTTATCCCAGCATTGTTCACAATAGCAAGAACATGGAACCAACCATGCTGCCCATCAAAAGAGGACTGGATAAAAATAATATGGTACATATACACAATGGAATATTACTCAGTCATAAAGAAGAACAAAATCATGAACTTCATGGCAATCTGGATGGAATTAGAGTCTATAATACTGAGTGATCTTTCACAGAAACAAAGATCTGAGTATCGCATGTTCTTACTCATAAGTGAACCTTGAACAACTATTGTAATATTATAAGAAAAGGGTTGATAGTAGTGGGAAACTATGAGGGGGGGTCAGGGGGAGCAGGAAGTTTCAACTGACAGTCGTGGAAATCTTTCTGGGATAGAGGGGTCACAGCTCACCAACAAGGATACCTGCACAATGAATATTTGTGTACCTAACCCTGAATTGTACCCACAATTTTAAAATTAAAAAATTTAAAATAAAAATAAGAAACTCAGCAGCCTCTCATAAGGAGAGACAAAAAAGAGGCAGGTGAAGTTCCAGTGGCAAAGAAAGTAAAGCTATTACTTAATTGAAGGATAATTGATGAGATTTTAGACATCATATTAAGGTCTTGGTGCCTAGAGTGAAGAGGGTGAGGGTCTTGCAGGCCATGGCACTGGTCAAACTGTCCTGGAAGAACAGTCTAGGCTGTCTCCTCCAGAAAGCACGAAGGCAAAGACAAAGGGTTTTTCTTTCTCAGAAGAAAAACCTGAGACAAGACCAAATAAGTAGTTGGTGAAATGGATTCTCTTGCAGAAGAGAAGATTGGAGTAGACTGAATTCATTGTTAGCAAGCGGCTGAATAGAACCGTGAAGTTTATGTGAAGTCAAGGTTCACATAAACAGATGGATATTCCATGACAGCTTCCAGCTCCTTCTGCGGAATGGTCATTCTCTGTCACCTGAAGCATTTGTGTGTTGACTGGATGCCCATGAGTGGGCAGGTGGGCTGTAAATGTCAGAGGGAGAGTTGGAATGGATGATTCTCATCCTTCTCAGTCTTGGGAGGAGCATGGTTGCTCCAGTAAGCAATTGAAAGTTCTGGAAAGACATATTGAGACCATCAGCTGACATTGACTGTGCTGTTAAAAAATAGCATTTGCATTCCCCAGGGGAACTATGGGACTATGATGTTGATGATGATGATGATGATGACGGCGATAGATCAGTTAGTTGACTGGAATCATAAGAAGTCTCCAAGCTCAGCCCTCACTGACACCCACATAGTGATGCACTCACCTACACTATCTTCCATAACTTCACCTCAAAATGCAAGTCCCAGAAAGGGCATTTCAACTGCAGTTAGTCGTAGTGGTGCCAGTGAAAGACCCTGTTTCAATGAGACCAAAGTATCTGGTAGGTAGGTCAGGGTAGACTTTCTGCACCCTGTATGGGCCACTTCAAGGTCAAGAAACATTATCCAATAGTAAAGAAAAGGTGTCAGAAAAGAGAAGGCTGCCATCTAATGTTAAGAGCAATCAAGAAAGGCTGTGCATCGAGGAGGAAAGAGTAGGTGATGGGAGGAACAAGCAGTGTTATATATAGAGAAAATTCCTGTCAGGTACCTTAGCAGGAACACAGAAAAAAGAAAACAGGATCCAGAAACTTTCCCCCTTGGTTTCGGGAAAGAGTGACTCTGATATTTTCAGTCATTGTGTTGCAGGAAAACAAAGAGACCATGACACCAAGACTATCTTAGGAAGTAGCAGTTTATTAGTAATGGCATGAGTCAGTGGGCTAATACTCCAAGATTGAGTAACCCAGAGAAAGAGGAGAGGGTTTTATTTGTTAGTTTATTTAGGTAAGGAAGGGAGTTGGGTTTTATGGCTATGTATTTTTCTTTGAAATTTGCAAGGTTGTGTTTAGCAAATCCAGAGTTTCAAAGAACAAATTGTCTCCAGGGTATACATGACAAGCAGGGATTGTAAACCAATAACTTCACAAAGAGAAGCTGTGGGGGTAAGATTGTGAATTGATTACTATCTTGCATTTCCAGGAAAGCAACACATCCCATGTCTAGCAGGTTTGGAGTTTGAGGATTAATTTTTTAAAAGAAATAATTTTTAACTGTTTTTAACCCTTCTACCCTTTGATGCAGGACTCTTTATGGGTTAAAGAGCATCATCTTCAATTTGGTGCATTAACATTATGTGGGCCACAGTTTTTCATTCAACAACTGCTCCATAAACTTGGAGATGGAGTTCATAAGTACTGGGGCTATGCAAGGGAGGATAAGACAGGATCCCAACAATAGGATTACAGATTCAATAATGTACTTAAATCCTCCCAGACCTCAGAACATGTTTTCAAGCCAATTGCCAATTTTTATGCCTTGTCATTTTTGTACTGGGACATGGGCAAGCTTTCTAATATAAGAAAGAACAGAAATGCTAGTGAGACCTTTTCCCAACATGTCTAATTTGTAGGGGCTGACTCTGTCAGTCCTATAGCAAATAAAGTCAGTCCTATAGCAAATAGAATGACAAACAGTATAGCAATTGGCAAATACAAAGGCTAACAAAGTGAAATAATGGCTTATCATTAAGGTGCTGATTCCATTGAGTCCTCAGGATTTTGCTGTGCATAGATCAGCCAGCATCCGGTGTGTGGCTGAAGTAAGGCTGATGGATCCTCAAACTTCAGCCATGCATAGACTAACCTGTGGGGCCCAGCATCCACTGATCAGGGCCTGAGTTGGGGGGAGGGAATGAGAAAAGAAAGAGACAGAGAAACAACGGGATTGGGAGGGTCCTCTCCCAGGTAACTGAGAGTGAGAGAGAACTTTTTATTTTTACCGCATGTCTCTTATATAGGACAAAAATCTCACAGAGGAAGGTGAAACCATACAAGCAGGATATGTTAATGTCTGTGTTAAATCACGCAAGCAGGGTAAGTATCAATGACTAAACTATGCATATCTTAACATCTATGCTAAGCAAGGCAATCACTTAGGATGAGTGGGTTCTGGGCCAGACTTGGTGCTGCTTGTCTATCCATAGAAATGCAACTAAAAGGTCAGGGGAGACAAAGAAAATGTAGGCTTGGTTCCCTGAGCATGAGCCAAAGAACACAAGGACCTTGCCAGCTTGTGTTCTGGTTTCCTTCATCTCCTTCTTTTCCTTTTCCTTTAAGCACAGTTTATGGACTTCTATTTGGAGCTGCCTGATGGCTCGTCCTCCTGCCCAGATGCAGATTGAGAGACAAAACAGTAAAATTAAATTCAGCACTCCCAATGATATTAAATAATATGTTATAGATCATAGGCTATGTGACGATACCAATTGCTTAATTTTGTCAAGAATATCATTAGCCAATGAGCTAGCAGGCAATAAGGATGACCCAGTTGTAGAAATTTTTACAATATTTTGATGTAATTGAGCAATATTCAAAGAAACATTATTAGAAGACCAAATTCCCAACAAGTGATTTCTAACTAGATTCCAATGCCATTCAGAACCATTATAAGGCTTAGAGGTTACACAAATCCATTGGAATTTTGAATGACATCATAACATAACCCGAGTCTTTAAAGCAGGAACCTGGTCTCTGAGAACCAGGACCGTTTGTTCCAATGCATTGAGTCACACCTCCAATTTAACATCAGTGGCTTCTTGGCTGGATAGAACAGTGGAAATGTTCTTAGCCAGATTGTCCATGTACTGAGCAGTGTGGATCTTGAGTCAAAGTTATTGCTGAAGTGGTGGCTATTGCAATCAGTGTAACCAATGCAGTAACACCAGCAACTACAAGTCTAGTAAATCTTTGCTGGTGGTCAAGCAGGTTAGACATTTGAGAGAGCACATGCCAACCAGAGTCCTGATACCATCACCCAGAAATACTTACAGGCATCATAACAAAAGAGTGTTGATGCAATACCACAATTTTCTGTCCTCTATTTTGAGGAGAGACACAATTAGTGAGATTACATCTGGAGCTGGGGACCAGTGTACAGTTGGACGAATCATGCCGGGAGCCACTGGGGTCCTTCTACATTCCCAGGGAAAACACAAGCACTGCCTCATCCCCAGATGAGCACTGGATCAGGTCCTTGTCACTGGCCTGTCAAAGGATCCTTCCAGCAAACCAAAGCCTCTGCTTTAGGAGAAGGATGCCAAAAGCATTCTGCAGCTGATATCCCTTTATTATCCAAATTAAGAAAATTAAAAATAAATAATGCATGTGCCAATAGTGTATGTGGGGAGGAATGTGTATATTCCCCCTTTTTTAATTTTAATAATTGCATTTTGAGTGTTCTATTGGCACACTCCACTATATCTTGCCCCTATGGATTATAGGGGATTCCCGTAGTATGAGAAAATTTAAATGTGGAGCAAAATTGGGCAAAAGGTTTACTAACATAGGCAGGGCCATTGTCAGTCTTGATAGATTTTGGAATGCCCATGACAGTGAAAGCTGCAAAACAATGGGCTATGACATATCGAGTCTCTTTACCAAATCGGGTTGAGGCAAAAATAAAACCAGAGCATGTGTCCACTGTAATGTGCACATAAGCCAACTTTCCAAAAGAAGGGATGTTGTGACATCCATTTGCCATAAGTGTCCTGGTAATAGACCTTGAGGATTCATGCCCTCAACAGGAAGGGAGTTAAACTGAGGGCAAGCAGGACAATTTTTTACTATTTGTCTAGCCATTTCTTTAAACAATGAAAATTGGCAACGTAAACTTTGGGCATTCTGATGATGAAGGGCATGAGAAGCAGTAGCTTTGGAAGCAGGAGATAGTAAAAGGAAAGCAAAAAATCACATAGCCTCATCACCAAGGGCATTGCCTTTGGATAATGGACCAGGAAGTGCAGAATGAGCACAAATATGAGCAACAAAAAAGGGCTCCATGTGAGCACGAATATGCAATTGAATGGTCTGTAAAAGAGCAATTACATCAATGGGGGAGGAGGAAGGGACAGTATGAAGACAAGCAGTTTCCTCACTGTAATGAATCCAGGGAACTATTTCAGTTACTTTGACTGCAGTAGGGATAGACAGAAGGACAGTAAATGGGCCTCTCTGGAGGGGTTTTAGAGGCTGTACATTCCATTCTTTTACCCATACCATATCACCTCATTTAAAAGAATGGGCATCGGTAGTTAAACTATTTGGTAGCTTATCTCTTACTTGATAATGGATGGCTTTTAAGGCTGAATCTAAGGCTTGCCTTTGTTGTTTTTGAGTAAGATTACCTAACTCCTTTAAGTCTCCCAGTATATCCTTAATAGGTGGGGATGACTGCCTGTAAAGAATTTCAAAAAGTGAGAAATCTGTTTTGTGGGACTAGAACTTACCCTTAGGAGGACTATTGGCAGAAGCTGGACCCAGCCTAAATGAGTTTCTTGGCATAACTTACTTAGTTGTGATTTTAAGGTCCAGTTCATGCACTTCTCCTTTCCTGAACTTTGTGGCCTATAGGCTGTATGGAGCTTCCATTTGCTTTGCAGTCCTCTTGTCATTAACTGTACTACCTTGGCTACAAATGCCAGTCCATTTTCCAATCCTGTTGTGATTGGGGAGTTCAAACTGAGGAATGACTTCTTTTAACAGGAGTCATGCCACTTTGGTGGCTTTCTCTGTCTTTGTGGGGAAGGCCTCCACACATCTTGAGAAAGTACACACAAAAACAAGGAAATATCTGTAGCTTCAGCAGCGCGGGAGTTCTGCAAAGTCCACAATAAGATCCTCAAAGAGTGCCCCCCCCCACATGCTGCACTCCAGGAGAGACTTTGGGTCCCTGCTGTGGATTATTTTGAGCACAAATTAAACATTGTTCACAGACTACTCACGCTACACTGGAGAGTCAGGGAACATAGGAATACTTACTGAGGGTATTATTAAGAGTGGTCCATCTGCTGTGTGTCCCTTGGTGAAATTGTCTGACAATCCTGGAACTAATTATTCCAGCTTGTAAGTAGTGTCCCGTTTTAGTTTCAAATCATGTTTTCTCATTTGTTGTGTAGCAAGGGCACCAGTTCGTCAGTGGGCTAGGAAGTAGCACTGCAGTTATTGCAGCCATTTTGACAGTTTCTCTTATTGCTTCAAGCTTTGCTTCTTGATCTGCTTTGTGATTTCCTTTGGCAGTTATCACATATCCCTTTTGATGCCCTCTGCAATGTATGACTGCTACCTCTTTTGGTGACCATACAGCAACTAGTAGCTGTAGAATTTCATTGCCGTATTTTATGTCTTTTCTCCCAGAATTGATTAAACCTCTCCTCGTATAAGACCCCATGCACATGCAAGGTCTTGCATGCACATGCAAGACTCCAACACTTGGAGTCTGTATAGATATTAGCATGTAGCATTGTGGCTAGCTGGAGGGCTTGAGTGAGCACAGTGAGTTTTGCTTTCTGAACTGAAGTTTCTATTGGCAGAGGTTTCTCCTTGACTGTAGAGTCTAAAGTTACCACCGAATAGTCTGCAAAGTGCTCTCTCTCCTGTATGAAACTGCTCCCATCTGTGAAGTACTTGACTTCAGGTTTCCTGAGGGGCTGGTCTGTTAAATCTGGACAGCTAGAGAACACTTCATTTATTATTTCAATGCAATCATGGTCTGGCTGTCCTGGCTCTATAGGAAGTAAGGTTGCTGGATTTAGGGTCTTTACAACCTCAATGTGAATACATGGGTTTTCACAGAGCATTCCATGATATTTGATCATTCAAGCATTGGTTAGCCAATATTGCCCCTTGTATTCCATTAAATTTATCACAGCATTAGGCACCATGACAATTAGGTTTTTGTTCTATAGTTAGTTTGTCAGCTTCTGTTATCAGGAGTGCCATGTCTGCCAGGGCTCATAAACAAGGTGGCCAGTCCTGAGCCACAGAATCTAGCTCTTTGTATAAATATGCCATGGGTCTATGCCATGACCTTAGCATTTGAGTCAAGACCCCTACTGCAGTGCCAACACCTGCACGCATGTATAAAAAGAAAGGCTTAGTCACATCTGGGAGTCCCAGACCAGGTGCATTGGTGGGGGCCTGTTTAATTTGTTAAAGGCCTGCAGCTGAGCCTTTTCCCATAGCAGAGGCTCCCATTCATCCCCCTTTGTGGCTTCATAGATGGGTTTTGCCATGATGGAGAAGTTAGGTATCCAAATTCTACAGAACCCCACAGCCCCCCAAAACTTCCAGATTTGATGCCAGGTAGTTGAGACTGAAATTAACACACCACCTGTTTCCTTTCAGAGCCAGTTGGCACTGGCCTTAGGACAAATGAAAACCTAGGTACCTGACTTTTTCCTGACTTATTTGGGCTTTATTCTTTGAGATCTTGTAACCTGCCTTCCACAGGAGAGTGAGCAGTTGTGTCCCTTGCATACAGTTTTTCCGGATTGGTGCTGCCAACAGTATGCTATCTACATACTGGAGCAGGGTACAGCCACACTGGTATGCTGGAAAGGCTTTTAAAGCTGAGGCTAGTGCCCTACCAAAAATGGTTGGAGAATTCTTGAATCCTTGGGGCAGCTGGATCCAAATTAACTGACCTTTGGTGCTGTTTGTTGGGTCCTCCCATTGGAAAGCAAAGATCAGCTGGCTTCTTGGGGCCAGGTGGATGCAGAAGAAAGTGTACTTAAGGTCCAAGCATGTGAAGAAATCAACCTCAGCAGGGATGAGACCCAGCAGCATATATGGGTTTGGGACAATGGAGTGTAGAGAGACCGCAACCTGGTTTACAGCTCACAAGTCTTGAAACAGCTGGTAGTCATCCATGCCTGGCTTCTGTACTGGCAACAGAAGCATGTTCCAAGCAGACTAAAAACCTGGAGGATTCCATAATACAAGAACCTTTCCAGGTGCTTGTGGATTCCTATTTGTGCTTTGTGTGGGATGAAGTACTGCCTCTGATGGACCAGCTCACACCCTGGCTTTAGTTCCACAATCACGGGGGGTATAATTATTGCCAGTCCTGGAGGATTGTCCCCTGCCCACACTACTGGTACATGAAATTACAGCTCTAGAGATTTTTGTGAGGTCTCCATTAGGCTTTAGAGCCACCATTCCTCTTCCCAGGGGACAGTGAGGGTCATGACTTTAGCCTCTGGGTCTCTTAATCTAAGAGTTACATGATTAGGAGAGTCAAAGGTTATCTGAGCTTGAAGATTTCCCAGGAGGTATCATCCCATTAAGGCTATGGGACAATTTGGGAGATATAGGAACTCTTGTATGATCTCATGGCTGCTGACTGTACAGCATCATGGCATCATAAAGGGATGTCTGGCTTGATGCTCAGTGACTCCCATAACATTAGCCCATTTTTGGAAGAAGGGACCTACAGGTTGGGTGATCACAGAGTGTTCAGCTCCTGTGTTGACCATGAAGTTCATACATTGGTCCCCTACTGTCATGCTGATCATAGGCTCCTGGGGACCTAAAAATAATAGGAAGCCCAGTCTGGCCGCTTTTTGTTGCAGTCCTTCAATAGAGGCCAGACCCATAAAGCCGTTAGGAGCTGGTGGGTCCTATTGATAAGTGAAGGCTTGTGGGTCATTTTTCTGTTGGGATTTCTCATCAGCTATTCATTGGGGGCATTCACCTTTCCAGTGACCTTGTTGGTAACAATAGGCACATTGGTTTCTCCCTAACTTCATAGGGGGTTGTGATGTCCTTTGTGTAGGCTGATAGATGGAGTTCAGGAGTCCCTGGGCAGGCTGAGGTGGTTCAGGCCTCCCTCTGGGGAACTGTCAACCTGGCTGTCTTCTTCCCCAACCTCTGCCTCTGTTTTCTCCTGCTGGGTTTGTTTCCTGGTATCCCATAATTGCAGCAGCAAACATGGTCATTTTATTTTTCTGCCTTTGGTCTGCCTCTTGTTGGGCCTCCTTATGTCAGTTAAAGAACACTTTAGTGGCAACTTCTAGCATCTGGCTAACATTCATTCCAGCGAAACCCTCTAGTTTTTATAGCTTACATCAGGTATTTCCCTGGGACTAGCCAACAAAAGTTGTGTTTACCATCTGCTGATTTTTGGTTGTCTCTGGATCAAAGAAGGTACATAGCCAAAAGGCTTCACAGAGTCTCTCATAGAATTTTCCTGGGTTCGCTTTGGCTCCCTGGAACACCTCAGAGATCTTGCTCATGTTTATGAACTTTTTCCCTCCTTCTCTCATATCACCTAGGAGGGCCTCCTGATACCATTCAAGCATTTGCAGCCCCTGGTTACAATTGAGGTCCCATTGAGTATCCTCCTCTGGGAACTTATTTTGGTGATATGCCTTGGAATTGAATGGTCCAGACAGGGCATGTTCCTTTAACCATTTTATAGCCCCCTGTGTAATTCTCCAATGCTCCTCATTGAAGAGCATCAGGAGGAGTTGGTGGCAGTCCACCCAGGTTGACCTCTGATTGTTTAAGAGATGTACTAGGCTTAGGGATGAATTCCAATTGTAAACCCCAACAGTGACTTGTGCCATTGGATCAGGTGTCAATGGAGGGTAGACTGGAGAATACGGTGGTGGGCTTTCCAGTTCATCAATAAACACCGGGGCTTGTCAGTCAACTCATCAGACATAATGGGCATTTGGACTGTGCTGTTTTGAGGGCTACCATAATTTGGCAATTGTCTTTCCAGCAAGCTTTTAGCCAAGAGGACCATGCAATTATTGCATCCTGCCAATAGCTGATATAAGGGAATTGGTCTGGGTTACCTGCCTTTCCCACTATAATTCTATATACTTTTATAATGGTTTTTCTATTTAAGGATCCCTCTGGTGGCCATACAACCCTGAAAGAGGGCCAATCTAGTTCACAGAATGTACAGAGCTTTCTCTAAGACAGTTTGACACCAAACACCATGACAATCTCCACAGAAACATTTGTCAAAGTTATTAATCATACACTCAAAGGGGACATTCTTACTTTGGTTTCCACCCATTTCCTCCTAACAAATGACAAGCACACACAAATGAGGGAATGGGGGTATGGGAAACAGCTGCTTCATCCTCCTCCCACCGTACTCCTCATGGAAATATTTCAGACTCCTTTTAGCAATTGGCAGTTTGGTATAACCCCCCAACCCAGACCAATCCTATGATGGGATTGGGGCTGGCTTCAGGTCATCACTGGCTTAGATTGGGACTCAACACTTGCTTTGGCCCTTTGTCCAGGTCAGAACCCTTCTGCTATCCATCTCATTCACATGCAATCACACAGCACATTCTCTAACCCTCCACCCTAATCCTAGGAGTCAATAGGTTCATCTTGAGACAGTGTTTCCTTCCACTGCCTTCCAGTCCTTTCCTTCAGACTGGAGACTACTAACATTCTCCAGGAGGTGATCAAGTTCCCCTTCTGCTATCTACTGGCTGGTCTATGCAAAGGCCCTTGTTCTTATCCTTTCTGTCAAGCAGAGTCCCTCATACCACTTCCTCACCTCTTTGGGTCCCTGTTGTGCTTTCGAGATCCAAGCCTCAGTGTGCTGGGAGGGGCCTCCCTCCTACATATCAAAAGGACTGTTGTGCACCAGGTGAGATTGCCTCTCCCATTGCCCTGGAGGTCATACCACAATGACAAAGGAGGTGGACCACACCTTCTCTGAACTCTGTTTTTCCTAGCCAATGCACCAAGAAATGTTGTGGGAAAACAGAGAGACCATGATACTCAGGCTATCTTAGGAAGTAGCATTATTATTAGCACTGGTGCAACTCAGTGGGCTAATTCTCCAAGACTGAGTGACCCAAAGAAAGAGAAGAGGGGTTTTATCTGTTAGTTTAGGTAAGGAAGGGGGTCAAGTTGTGTGGCTATACATTTTTCTTTGTCATTTGCAAGGTTGTATTTTGCAAAATCAGATTTTCTAAGAACAAATTATCTCCAGGGTATACATGACAAGCAGGGGTTGCAAACTGATAACTTCACAAAGAAAGGATGTGGGGGTAAAGTTGTGAATCAATTACTATCTTGCATTTCCAGGAAAGCAGCTTGTGGCTATTTAATTTTGTCATGTCCCATTTCTAGGTTTGGAGCTTGTGGGATGGTTTTTAAAAAGGAATAATTTTAACTGTTTTTAGCCCCTCTCTGCCACTATTGAAATTTCTGGACACCTGTTTATATTGTCCACAAAAATTAATTACAATGAATTGTAGATTTTCTAGAAGGCTATAGAATATCTTCATGATCTTGGGGCAGGTAAAATTTTTTTAACAGAGTACATAAAAACACTGGCAAGAAGGGAAAAATTTGCTAAATTGGACTCAATAAAAGTTAAGAACCTTTGTCTTGGGGGGACTACATAACATTAATAAGCATACCTGATCTAAAATCAGGCAAAGTGGGGACCAAAGGTAGACCCAAACTTTACCTGTTCAATGATCACTTGTATACCTAATCCTGAATTGTACCCCACATCTTAAAAAAATAAAGTAAAAGAATAAAACTAAGTAAATAAAAGAAACTTTGTTCTTTAAAAAATATTATCCAGAGGATAAAAATGTAAACCACTCAGCATAAAAAGTTCCTTGCAATATGTATTGCTGAAGACACAGGAGCCAACAGAGTAAGGAGACTTTGCCAAACACCAGACAAGTTGTCAGTAACAGTGTTAAATTAGAAACCCAGGCTTCCTGATGTTTAAGCCAGTGTTCTAATCATGCATCAAGTTCAATTAAGTATACATACATAGTAATCAGTATATAATCTCTTTGACCAGGAACAAGCAAACAGATCTCCAGGTCTCAGTTTTCTTTCTTATAAAATGGAAATAATAATACTGTAGGAATGAAAATGATGAAAATAAAATTCCACAGTAACTGATGAGCAGAAACTTTTGAAAATTTTGGAAGTGGTTATAGTTATAGCCATAGTGATGATGATGATGGTGCAATTAATATAATTATTATTAAGTGATAGCTTTAGAAGTTGCCATGAGAGACAAAGTGGGAAGACCTCTCCTAACTGAACAAGCACTACAGCAAGCCAAGCTGTAGAGGATAGGTGAACAGAATCATGGGGCCTACTTGGAGAGTAAGTATGAGACAAAAAGAGAAGTCACTTACAAAGTGTCAGGACGTGTCCTAAAGAGTGAAAAATATGGCTGAGGTGTTAAGATGCTGCTATGTCAAAGAGGCCTTTGTTGTCAGGCTAAACATAGTAGGTTCTATGTCTCCAGTTTCTGTCATTTTTTTTAACAGTCAAACTTTAGGCACAGGGTGGGAGAATCAGCAGACGTTGGCCAACATTTCATCCCACAAAGTATCATTAACACCCACTAGAGCAGTTTTCTTAAGTTTTGTCATCATTCTTTATTCAGGTGAATAATTAGTCCTTGAATCAGAGGGGAGTGGGTAATAATATATTTGAATTCCCAAAGATAGACATGCATAAATATGTACTCAGAGAGATAAAGAAGAATGGGGCAGATTTACACAGGGCAAGGACTATAAACGGGTTCATGTGGCTAATAGTCAGACCCAGTGGAGGACTGTGCCAGCCAGTGGACTGCCCAGTCCAGCAAACAGCAGCTATTTTGTTGAGACACTGATCACATGATGCCTTCAAACATCATTTACAGCTCCAGCCCATGGAAGGAGGGTGATTTTATTTCTAACTAGCAATTACAATGCAGGGGAAATGAGGAATAATATTTTTCACAATAATTGTTTACAATTTCTCTCCCAAATGAATACACCATGATATGTATTTTTGTAGTTGAGAAAGATGATTTACCCAAAGTCATGTCACAGTTGGGAGGGCAGATTTGCTCTGGATCCCGGCCTGTGTTTTTATGGGCTAAGAGGGCTCTTTTAGATCACACTCATGTTATTTTAAGTGCTGTGAAAGGTATCATGAATTTTCCCATCACAGTTTTGTGCCAAGTCTAACTAAAATGGTACCTTAGTATTGCAGAGATTTAAATAAGTCAAGGTTGTGTGGAGTCTACAAAATACCACTGCAGTGAACAAACACAGACCCAGACTGGTGACTCAAGACAGATAAGAATAGGAAGTTCCACCGGGCTCGGTGACTCAGCCTGTAATCCCACACCTTTGGGAGGCTGAGGTGAGTGGATTGCCTGAGCCCACGGGTTTGAGACCAGCCTGGGCAGCGAGACCTCATCTCTACAATAAATAAAAAAATCAGCCAGGTGTGGTAGTGCATGCCTGTAATTACGGCTACTTGGAAGGCTGAGGCAGAAGGATCGCCAGAGCCCAGCAGGTCTAGGCTGCGGTGTTGGGAGCCGGCCATGGAGGCCTGCCTGAGCATTAGGGATCCAGGCGGGCTGCAGACCTTGAGACCACCAGGCTGGTTCAGGAGCTGAAGGCCCATTCCCTCCTCCTTTTTTTGTTGTTTAGCATTACCCACTGGCAGGGACTTTTATGATCTAAGCATGAAGTTCTGAGAATATGACAGGCATGGCTGACTCTAGAGATCCAATGTTCCCATTTCTCACAGACTGTGGTTTCGGCTTTAAACTTAACACAGTTCAAACTCAGATCACATTTGGGAGCCTTATACATAATACAAGCTTCTTTATAAGTATTAAAAAATATATTTATAAAATTAGTATATACATTTAGAGGGCTGTTTCCAACATTAGATGGTATAGATTATTATCTAGGGTTACCAGAAATGGCCCAACACAAACTTTGGGCTGGGCCACATTTTTAGGAACTGGTTTAAGCCATAATTAAGAGTTGATTATAGTACAGGTAAAATTAGCACAGATAAGAAAGGTATTAGGATTTCAGTCAGTTATATTGCTTTTGAGGGATATAAACCAAGCATGAGGAACAGTGAGATAACTTTGGGATTGTCCTTCCTCATGCTTGGGAAAACACCTGGAGGGTGGGGGATGCCCCCCACCTACCTGGCTTTGTGTTCACATAAAAGTCTTATGATTTGATTGGGATTGTCCTTCCTCATGCCTAAGGAAACACCTGGTGGGTGGGGGATGCGCCTCACTCACCTGGCCTTGTGCTCACGTGAAAATCTTGTGATTTAACATGTGAAAATTTGGGATAAAAGACTCACAGTTGTTCCCAATAAATGGCTTCTGCTCATTTCACTGAACAGTTGTCCACTTTCTTTCTCTTCCTCTTTATATCTATCCCTCCATCTTTCTTTCAATATCTATCCCTACTACAGAATCGGCTTCTGCACTGGATAGAATCCAGTCTCTTTCTTTCTTCTTATTTCTCCAGAATATTTGCCGATGCTGCACCACCTTCCAGGGACCCTCTAAGTCTCTTTTGGGGGGCTGGCCCCCCTAAATGGCACCCAACATGGGGCCCCTGGAAAGGTAAGTCTTTTTTCTCATTTCAGGGCGGCTAGGATCTTACCCAGGGTGCTGCAGGCCCCTCTGTAGAGACAGGCAGAGCAAGGATAGGTAAGCAAGTTTTTGTGAAGCCAAACCGTGATCTAATCATGGGCCAGAGCAAATCTAGGAACATAAAATGTTCATCAATATCTTAATGAATACTTTGTCTAAACATGGAGCTAAAGCTTCTTCTTCTAATTTGACTCATTTTCTACATTTTGTGCAGTAACAATGTTAATTAAAAATGCTTTAAATCCACAGCATGATTACGAGAAATTTCCTTCCAAAAAGGCTACTAACAATGATGATGATGATGAAGAAACTTTTCTCTTTGCCGCAGCCTCAGCTCCCCCTGATTATAATGACAGTGATAAATTATCTCCACAGGATGAAGCTGAACCTGAGGCAGAAGCTGCTAGGTATCATATCAGTGCTCTTACAGTCAACCCTGAGCCTTCCCTCCCACAGGCTGCTCCTTTCAATGCTAAAGTCCTAAAGCCAAAAAATGTGCCTAATAATGCCGGTAATGCCCCTATGGCTCCTGTCTTTCCTCTTGGTATGCAGGCAGTACAAGCTGAAGCAGAAAAAGAAGGAGATTTTAGTTTCACAGCTTGTTTCCTTATACAATTTTATCCCGGTGCTGATGGAGTGGATCAAGCTCACTGGGAACCCTTGCCGCATAAATTGGTAAGAGAGTTACAGGAGGCAACCTCAAAGTATGGTCCTCTTGCACCTTATACAATTACTATTTTAGATCAATTTGCCTATCGATGGATGACTCTCGCAGATTGGCAGCAATTAGCCAAAAGCTGTTTGTCCGGAGGTGCTTATTTGCTGTGGAAAATCGAGTATGAGGATCAAGTTAGAATTCAAATGGACCAGAATTTAAATTGACCTGCTGGGCCATTCATTATTTCTCACTATATACTCTTCAGGACTGGTATGTATACCCAAATGGCTAATCAAATTTCTCTACCCAAAGATGTTTTGCTTCAGATAAATCATTGTGCTCTCACCACATGGAAAAAATTACCGGCACACACTGCTCAAACTTCTTCTTTATCTGATATAAAACAAAAGGCCAAGGAAAGTTATGAGGACTTTGTTTCCAGACTCACTATAGCTATTAATCAGGTAATTACTAATGAAGAAGCAGCAGAAACCCTTATCAAACAAATGGCTTTTGAAAATGCTAATAATGGCTTTGCTTCAACCCATATGCAAAACTGGACGGGTTACTGATTTTATCCGCCAGTGTGCGGATGTAAGCCCAGCTTTTATGCAAGGAATGGCTTTGGCCGCAGCATTGAAGGGAGAAATCTTTTAACAGATTGCTCAAGGTATGCAGGGTGCAGGTAAATAGAAAAATGTTTTAGTGTAATCATGTTATGTGTGTGGACAAATCAGGCACATTAGTAGAAACTGCCCCATTAAGCGTACTGCATCTCTTTCTAGATTATCCTTTAAAAGTTGTGAATACTGAGTACAAAGGAGCAGCGGCCATTAAAGTCCCACAGTTGGAGAGACGGGGCAAGATGGCGACGGCATAGGTGAACTTGTGAGATTCTCTGAACGGACCAAGACTGCAAACTGCTGAATAGACAGACTGTAAAACAGAGGGAAAAGTGAACAAAACCAGAAGACCCTCATAAGGAAGAACAGGTCATTGCAGAAGAGAAATAAAAGCAACCCCACCTTCCCTCAAAAACAGAATTGAAGAGGGGGAGGGAAAGGGGTAAAGGGAGAAAAATCTACAGAAATGAAGAAAAACCAAAAGAAGAGTATGGGTCTCTCCCAGACGCCTGGGAGAGCAGACACTGAGAAAATTGACTTTGGAATACAAACAATGCAAAGTCCCCAGAATGAAGGGTCTCAAAATGCAAATGCAGATATCAAAACAATAATGGAGAGACTAAAAAGAATTGAGGAGACACAAGAGAAACTAGGAAGGAGCTGATATCTGAGATACAGTAATAAAAGAA
>NW_007254222.1:10079-14935 GCF_000164805.1 Carlito syrichta | reverse complement strand
TTCCGGTGACCCCAATTCCTATGGGAGTAAAGGGCCCTCTCCCAGAAGGAATAGTGGGTATAATATTAGGCAGAAGTTTCGTGTCTTTGCAAGGAATTTCCATTATTTATGGAGTGGTGGATTTGGATTACACAGGAGAAATCCAGATGCTTGTTGCTCCCACTAGCAAAACAGTGCAGGGAATAGCCCAGTTGCTGCTCTTGCCTTATCACAAAGCAGGTAAAACTTTAACCTGCCTAGAGGTGACTCTGGATTTGGCTCTAGTGATGTTGCTTTTTGGGTTGAAGGGGTTACTAATTCTAGACCTCTATAAGATTTATTTTTACAAGGAGTTAAAATTACAGGCTTGTTAGACACAGGAGTCAATGTTTCTTGTATTGCTGGAAAGGATTGGCCTGCCTCATGGCCAACTCATATGGCTCCTTTGGGACTTATAGGCATTGGTCGGTACCCTCAGTAGCCAAAGCTCATAGATTTTAAGACTTCAGGGACCTTTTGCCCATATGTTATTCCATCACCTTTACATTATGGGGAAGAGATATTCTTTCACAAATGGGCACTCTTTTGTATAGCCCCAATGATAAAGTCTCAGCACAAATGCTGTAGATGGGCTATGACCCCTTTAAGTCAATAGCCCATGCCCTCAGAAAAGCTAAGGCAGTTAAAAAACGGGTTTAACAACAATTAGAAGCTGGTCACATAGAGTCTTCTACTAGCCCCTCTGAATGGCAAGCACTAGCCCTTGAAACACTCCTATTTTTGTAATTAAGAAAAAATCTGCTAAATGGAGACTTTTACAGGATTTAAGAGCTATTAATGCTACTATGGAGGTCATGGGAGCATTGCAGCCTGGATTGCTATACCTGTTAACTTTAATATTATAGTTATTGATTTACAGAATTGTTTATTTACTATACCTTTAAGCCCAGAGGATTGTGAACAATTTACATTCAGTTTACTCTCTGAGAATTTAAAGCAACCATTTTAAAGATTTCAATGGAAAGTCCTGCCACAAGGTGTGAAAAACCGCCCCACCTCATGCCAAATGTATGTGGATGCAGCCTTACAAGGTATTAGAAGCAAATATCCTAATCTCTATTTAATCCATTATATGGATCACATTTTGCTGGCTCACAAAAATCGTGCCTCTTTGCATGAGATTCTTAATGAAACTGTGACTGCTCTCACTGATACGGTTTGAAAATTTCTCTTGAAAAGGTTCAAACCAATCCTCCTTTCACATTTCTTGGCCGTGTGTTAAACACCAAACAGTGAGTCATTGACCTTTGCAGTTATGAAAAGATCATTTGGTGACCTTAAATGATTTCCAAAAACTGTTGGGAGGTATCAATTGGATTAGACCTTATTTACATGTTACCACGTCAGATTTAAAACTTTTATTCAATATTTTTCAGGGGGATTCTTCTTCCAATTCTAAGATAAGTCTAACATCAGAGGCCAAGGAAGTCTTGTCCCTCGTGGAAAAGGCTACTGTGTCTCAAAAGGTTAAAAGAACAGATTATTGCTTGCCTTGGGACTTAATTGTTCTGGCCACTCTCCATACTCCCACAGGGTGTCTGTGACAGAAAGGACCAAGAAAATGGCTCCATCTACCAATAACTTCTAAAAAATATTGGCTTCTTATCCTTATTTAGTAGCTTTGCTTGTAACCAAGGGGAGACAAAAAAGCAATGAATTATTTAAACATAATGTACACAATATAATTGCTCCTTATAACAAATTTCAATTTCAGACTTTATTTCAAACTAATAATGATTGGCAGGTAGCATTAACTGATTACAGAGGACAAATTCTATTTCACTTACCTAAAAGTCCTCTGTTACAATTTGTGAGACAAAATCCTATAAATTTTCCTTGCAACTGTTCCTCAGTCCCCTTGAGGGGGCAACTTTGGTGTTTACTGACAGCTCATCTAATGGTAAAGCCGTAGCAGTTATTAATAATTAATCTCATGTGCTGAACACCTCTAAATCCTCAGCCCAGAAGACAGAGCTGAGGGCAGTTTTGTATACCTTCACTACCCTGGAATTTTCAAGATTTGATTTATACACTGATTCTTGTTATATTGTGGAATTGTTTCCTCATGTCGAAACTGCTTCTATCCTGACCAACAAAACTACAATTTTGGAACTCAATTACAGCAGCTGATTAATAATAGAAAGGAACAGTTCTTTGTGGGCCATATTAGGTCCCATTTTGGTCTTCCGGGACCTTTACACCAAGGCAATCAATTGACTGAGCCCTGACTAAGCCTACTGTGTGTGCTGCAGTAGAGGCTGAGGCAGTTACTCAGGCTCAACTTTTTCATAAAATTCATCATCAAAATGCTGCTGCCTTATGTTATCAGTTTCATTTACCCAGGGTGATGGCTAAGCAAATCATTAAGAATTGTCCAGCTTGTCCCACTTTTTTTCCAGCTCCAGGAAGAGTCAACTCTCGAGGACTGAGACCTAATGTGCAATGACAAATGGATGTAACTCACTTTCCCAGCTTTGGAAAATTGTCTTATTTGCATGTGACTGTGGATACATTTTATCATGTTATTTTAGCTTCAGCAAAAACTGGAGAAGCCTACAAGGATGTGGCACAACATTTATTCTTTTGCTTTTCACAGCTAGGTGTGCCAAAGCAATTGAAAACTGACAATGGTCCTGCATATGCATCTAAATCTTTCCAGCAATTTTGCTCCCAGTTTAATATTTCTCATTCCACAAAAATTCCCTACAATCCACAAGGTCAAGTCATAGTTGAAAAAATACTTTAAAAAATCACTTAAGTTACAAGAGAGGGAGTTCAAGTATAGCTCTCCTCACCACATCCTGAATCATGCTTTATTTGTTATCAAACATTTAAATTTGGGCTCTTCAGGCTATTCAGCTATGACTAGACATTGAAATCCAGAAGGAAGTATAAAACCTCTGATAAAATAGAAGGCTCTCCTTACAGGAAAAAGGGAGGGCCTGCTTTATTTTGTGCTCAAGTGAAACATGTTACTAATCATAATTTTTCTTATGAAGGACATTCCAACTCCCTCCCTATTTGTTTTTATGATAATTCTGCTTTTAATAATTACCAGGCTTCTTGCTTAATGTCCACCTATAAGTCTCTGAGTACAGAAAGCCCTTATCAGGACAATATCAAGGACGGTTGGTGACTGGAGGTGTTAATGCCTGGAGGAACAGCCGCTGGTTGTGCCACTAGAGCTTCGTTGCCTCTCAGCACACCTGCTTGCCCCTTCAATGATACAGAAAAGAACTGGTCACTCAGTCACTCGTCTGGCGAGATGCTGGCTTCCCAAAATGGAGAGACTGTGCTTATAACTATAAGGTGGACTATCCTGTACCCAGTGAAAGACTATATATTAGTGACTGGGATTTTAATGGCTCTATGCTTGCTGCAGCTAGAAGGCACTCCAATGGATGGGTACCCCCAATATTTTCACTTATTGGATGAACTCAGCCGTACCACATTAAGGCATGCTTACAGTCCTTTTATGTGTTTTTAGTCTGGAATGAATATCAAACTGTTAAAATTATTTACCATGATAATGTTTATAAGATATCTTGTACTGAATGCATTTTAACTAATTGTTTAACTAGTACCTTTTTATGAGGGATTTGTTATTCTTAAGCAGCCACCTTACTTGATGATCCCTGTACACTTGTCATCTTGTTGGTATGATAAATATGGTTTGCAGACACTGCATGAGGTCAGTTCCCTTTTGGAAAGACAGAAAATATTTTTGGCTTCTTTAATTTTAGAAATTAAGCTTTGATAGCTATTGCCACTTCAGTAACAGTTTCAGCAGTAGCTCTATCTAAGGAAGTCCACAGAGCAACCTTTGCTAATCAGTTATCTAAGAATGTTTTTATTGCATTAGCTACTCAGGAGATTATAGAGCAAAAATTAGAAAGTAAAGTTAGTGCTTTGGAGGAGGCAGTTTTAGCAGTAAGACAAAAGCTTGTGACTTTAAAGATAAAATTGGCTCTCTGATGTCACTCTGAGTTTAAATGGATTTGCCTCACTCCTTTAGAGGTAAATAAATCTGTCCACACTTGGGACAAAATAAGAAATCATATCCTTGGAATTTGGAATTATTCGGATTTGCGTATAGACCTTACAAAATTACATCAAGAAATACAGGACATGACTGTCACTGATAAACAGTTCCAGTCGTCAGAATTGGCCATTTCTATCTTTAATAATTCCTCATCATTCATCAACCAAAAGTCATTGATGTCTATACTCATTAATGTGGGAATTTGTGGAGCAGTGATTCTTGTGTTGCTATGCCTAATTCCAATTATTTTCAAGTTGCTGAAGAAAAGAATTTCTCAGCTTAAAACCGAGTTCCATGGGTTCATACTAAAAAATAGAAAAAGGGGAGATGTTTGGAACCGGCCATGGAGGCCTGCCTGAGCATTAGGGATCCAGGCGGGCTGCGGACCTTGAGACCACCAGGCTGGTTCAGGAGCTGAAGGCCCATTCCCTCCTCCTTTTTTTGTTGTTTAGCGTTGCCCACTGGCAGGGACTTTTATGATCTAAGCATGAAGTTCTGAGAATATGACAGGCATGGCTGACTCTAGAGATCCAATGTTCCCATTTCTCACAGACTGTGGTTTCGGCTTTAAACTTAACACAGTTCAAACTCAGATCACATTTGGGAGCCTTATACATAATACAAGCTTCTTTATAAGTATTAAAAAATATATTTATAAAATTAGTATATACATTTAGAGGGCTGTTTCCAACATTAGATGGTATAGATTATTATCTAGGGTTACCAGAAATGGTCCAGCACAAACTTTGGGCTGGGCCACATTTTTAGGAACTGG
>NW_007254222.1:5079-9932 GCF_000164805.1 Carlito syrichta | reverse complement strand
TCACTGAACAGTTGTCCACTTTCTTTCTTTCTCTTTCTTCTTCTTTATATCTATCCCTCCATCTTTCTTTTAATATCTATCCCTACTACAGAATCGGCTTCTGCACTGGATAGAATCCAGTCTCTTTCTTTCTCCTTATTTCTCCAGAATATCTGCCGATGCTGCCCCACCTTCCAGGGACCCTCTAAATCTCTTTTGGGGGGCTGGTCCCCCATACTGCGGTGGCCGGGATTGGCCACTGTGCTCCAGTCTGGGCAACAGAGTGAGACTCCAAATCAAAAAAAAAAAAAAAAGAATCAGAAGTTCCAGGATCAAGATGAAATTTGGGTTTTTGATAAGTGTGCTTGTCTGCTAATGCACATTCATATACTAGGCCAGAAAACAAAATGTATTTCCTCCTTTAGGCTCACCCTCAAAATGTTTAAAAATCATGGTTTGGTGGAGAAAGCCAGACCTTTGGCATCAGGCAGGCCTTAAATCTGAAAGTTATTGCTACTGCTGCAATTATTGAAAACGGTCTTGTGACAAGATCTTAGCCAGCTCTCTCCTCCCCATGTTGTTTGTGAGAGCCAAGGAAACAAATCCTTTTCTCAAATATTAACCCACCTTAACAGTGGCTATTGGAATCTTCTTACTGACACCAATGTTACTATTAAGTAACAGTTGAAAATGAGAAAAAAAAAACTTAGTTGATTCAACCAATATCTATCAATGCTAATACTAAACTCCGAGAGGGTGAACATCAAATCCATTTGCCTGGCAAGCAGCAAAGAGCTTTTAATCAGCAGGGGCTCAGCCAGAGTTTGGATTATACCAGTAGTTGAATGAGTAGAAGCCTGTGTGAACTGATGAGTAGCAGCTCACTCAGTGGGAGACACCGGAGACACAGCTGTGAACAGGCTTAAATCTGGCTCTTTCAGAAAAATCAGTATTTACATTTATTATTGTCATACTTTCAGTGAGTATTTAATGCCTACTATTTCCTGCACACTTTGCTAAGTACCATAATAAGCAAAACAATTATATTTGCTCTCTTAAAATAAAGAGATATTACACAATTATACTAATAGGTATAGAATTAACATTAAATGTAATGAAGGGTATCATGAAATCATACAAAAGAAAGGCCTAATCTCAATGCAGAAGTACATGAAGGAAGACTCAGAAAATGCCTCTAAACCTGAATCTTGAAGGTTAAAAGCTTTTTTATTGCCCTAGGAAGCAGGGTCAGAGAAATTACCAGTGTAGCATGACTGAATGAGCAAGGGAAACTGGTGGGGAACAAAGCAAGAGAGGCAGGAAGGAGCCAAGTTGAACAGAGACTACACACTTCCTGAGGACTTTGAGCCATGAGAACCTGGAGAGATTCCATTTGTGTTCTAAAAAGATCCCAGGCTGTCCTATGGCAGCAGCTTTCAGGAAGAAATAACAGTAAATTTGGGAAGCCAGTTGAAGGGAACTGCAGAAACCCAGTGGGATGTGATGGCACCATCTTGGAGCGAACAGTGAAAGATGGTAAGAAGTGTCCAGAACTGAGGTTATTTTGGATATAGAACCAAGAAGAGAACTTGGTAACAAACTCAGGGAAATGGAAGTGTCAGAACATGAGGTGTGGGCTTGAGCCATCTACTGGAAATAGAAACAGGGAGAAGAAAAGAGGTGAGTGTACTAGGAACACATGAGATCTGAGGAGCCTACAGGACATCCCAGCAAAGATGTTGAGAGAGCACACCACACCTCTGAAGTTTTCCCTTTGGTAAAAGACAAAGTCCTCCCTATGCCCGGCATGGCCTGTTGTGACCTGGCCCCTTACTGCTTCCTATATCCGACCTCCCATTTTTCCCTCTAGCACTTTGCTCCACCCACACTGGCATCCCAGGGGTTTCTCAAACATGTCAAGCCATCTCCTGCCTTGGAGCCTTCTCATTTGCCATTCTCTCTGTCTGGAACACACATTGTTGGGATTTTCAGGGTTTCATTCTTCACTTCCTTCATGTCTCTGTTTGAATATCACCTGATCAGCAAGTCCTTCTCTGCCCACTCTATGATAAGTATTTCTCAAATCCTCCAGAATCTTTATCCTCTCTGTCCTTTTCTCCATAAAGTGTACCATAATCTGATATATTTTATACTCATTTACTGTTTTTTGTTTCTTGTCTTCATCAACTACAATGCAAGGGAAGAAGCTTCATGAAGACATTGTCATTTTTATTCACTAATCTGTCTCAAGAGATGAGTACAGTTCTTGCCAAGACCTGAAAAGGACCTGGGATTTGACTCTACTTGGCAGCTAACAAGTTAGTCTGCTACAGTATAATGAATGGGTCAGAGACAAGAGTCTAAAGTATTCCAGAGTGGTAGCCAGAGTGCTGGCATTTGCTCTGGTTTCTTAAGCCCCAGTTTCCACAGGGTGACATGGAGAACTCCATGTGGCACCTGCACAGCAAGTGGAGTGTATTACAAGAAAACAAGGCAAAGTTTTTAAAAATCTCAAGTCTTTTTATTTTAAAGATATGGGATTCAATTCAGGATTAGGTATATGAGTGTCATAGTACAGGAAAAGTTTGAGCTTCCATTTTTTTCTCTTAAAAATATCAAGTTTATTGAGATATAAATAATGTATTTTTTAGTGTATGGAGATTTTCCCATGACAAAAATTTATTTTCCAAAATATGAGTAGTGTTACAGTTGAGTAACCTTGGGAAATGTCCTGATTTCCATCTGAGATCATTTTCCTTCTCCCTGAAGGACTTATTTATTTTTTATCTTTATATTTTATTTTAAAGATGTGGAGTACAATTTAGGATTAGGTATACAAGTGGATATCATACAGGTAAAGTTTGAGCCTTCTTTTGGTTCCCATTTTGCCTGGTTTGAGATCAGTTACACTAGTTGATGTTATGTGCTCCTCCTTCCTCCCCTGGTGTGTCTTGCTACTGCCAATTCCTTTCTTATAGTATTATGGTAAATGTTCAGGGTCTGCTTATGAGTGAGACATGTGATACTCAGCTCTTTGTTCCTGTGATAGATCACTGAGTCCAATAGACTCTAAATCCATCCAAATTGCTGTGAAGTCCATATGTTTGTTTTTCTTTATGGCTACATAATATTCCATCATGTATATGTACCACATTTTTTTATCCAGTACAGTTTCAATGGGCAGCACAGTTAGTTCCTTGTTTTTGTTATCATAAATACTGCTTCAATAAACATGCATTTGCAGGTATCTTTTTGGTAGAATGATTTGCGTTCCTCTGGGTATATTCTCAGTAGCAGGATTTCTGGGTCATGTGAAAGGACAATTTCTAGTTCTTTTAGAAATGATCACACTATTTTCCATAGAGGTTTCTGGTTCGCATTCCTACCAACAGTGTAGAAGAGTTTCCTTTTCTCTGCATCCTCACCAGCATCTGTTGTTGTTTGTTTTATTAATGATGGCCTTCTTACTGGAGTCAGGTGATATCTTCATGTGGTTTTGATTTGCATTTCTCTGATGAATAGTGAGGTTGATCACTTTCTCATGTGTCTGTTAGCTGTATGTCTTCCTTTGAGAAGTGTCTATTTGTGTCTTTTGCCCACTTTTTAATAGGGCTATTTGTTTTTTTTCTTTTTGGTACATTTGGATTCCTTGTAGATTCTTGATGTTAGGCCTTTGTCAGATATACAGTTGGCAAAGATTTTTTTCCCATTCTGTGGGCTATCTCCTTGCTCTCTTAATGGTTTCTTTTGCTTTGCAGAAGATTTTCAGTTGAATGAAGTCCCACTTGTCTATCTTATCTCTTATGGTATGAACATCCGGGGTTTTAATCAGTAATTGATTGCCTACTCTGATTTCTGTAAGGGTGTCCCCTATGTTTTTAAAGATTTTTATAGTCTGAGGTTTTACTTTTAGGTCTTTGATCCATTTAGAGTTGATTTTTGTGTACGGCGATGGGTAGGATTCCTATTTCAATCTTCTGCATTTGGTCAGTCAGTTTTCTCAGCACCATTTACTGAATAGGTTCTTTTATCCCCAGTGGTTGGTGGTGGGAGCTTTGTTGAAATGTTGGGAGCCAGCCGTAGAGGCCTGCCTGAGCGTTAGGGATCCAGGCAGGCTGCGGACTCTCAGACCACCAGGCTGGTTCAGGAGCTGAAGGCCCATTTCCTCCTCCTTTCCTTATTGTTTAGCATTACCCACTGGTAGGGATTTTAATGATCTAAGCATGAAGTTCTGAGAATATGACAGGCATGGCTGACTCTAGGGATCCATTGCTCCCGCTTCTCACAGACTGCGTTTCGCCTTTAAACTTAACACAGTTCAAACTCAGATCACATTTGGGAGCCTTATACGTGATACAAGCTTCTTTATAAGGTTTAAAAATATATTTGTAGAATAGTATATACATTTAGAGAGCTGTTTCCAGCATGAGATGGTTATCTAGGGTTACCAGAAGTGGCCCAGCACGAACTTTGGGCTGGGCCACTTTCCTAAGGGCCCAGCATCCATTTTGGACTGGGCCACATTCTTTAGGAACTGGTCTGACCTACAATTAAGAGTTTTTTTTTATAGTACAGGTAAAGTTAGCACAGAATAGAAAGGTATTAGGATTTAAGTCAGTCATTAGGTGTTGGGTATGCATAAGTTTTAGAAGTTATTGATAATTAGGATTTTATGATATGAAAACAGTTGTATTGCTTTTGAGGAACGTAAACCAAGCATAAGGAACAGTGAGATAATTTTGGGATTGTCCTTCCTCATGCTTGGGGAAAATGCCTGGTGGGTGGGGATGCCCCCCCACCTGGCTTTGTGTTCATGTAAACTCTTGTGATTTGATTAAGATTGTCCTTCCTCATGCTTGGGGGGAAATGCCTGG
>NW_007254222.1:0-4432 GCF_000164805.1 Carlito syrichta | reverse complement strand
GATCAATGCTTCTACTCATGAGACTTGTTGAAACATGAGGAAGAATGGAGAACTGTCTCCTGACAACACATGCTGTTCAGTCAAGTGAAAGACCAACCTTTTGAGTTAGGAAATATTATTATTTCAGTTTTCAGATTAATAAATCAAGCCTCAGCCAAAGTGAGTCAACTTTCTCAGAAAATATAGCTGCCAAGCAACCCCAGCCAGTACTGTCTAGCTCCAGAGTGTGCACTTTAAGGAACTGAGTCCTCTCCCTCTCTCCCCTGCCACTTCATCTGCTACTTTAGGTTTGATGAATGGGTGACAAAAAAAGAGGGAAAAAAGAAAGAAGAATAAGAAAGTAAGAGTGGAAGACAGGAAGTAAGAATGGAGGTCTTTCCACTATCCGTACCTGCTAATCTATTCAGAACTACAGAGTAAAAGGGAGTTTGAGTTCACCTTACAGATGAGAGCAGTGGGGCTTGAGAAGGGAAAGCCTTCCCGTAACCACAGAGGGAGTT
Organism: Carlito syrichta; assembly: GCF_000164805.1. Lineage (NCBI taxonomy): Eukaryota > Metazoa > Chordata > Mammalia > Primates > Tarsiidae > Carlito > Carlito syrichta. Next base: position 3,932 of record NW_007254222.1, on the reverse strand, counting down.
AGGATTAGTACTAATTAACCACCAGCCATACTTTCCTGGCAAAACCTTGGCCTTGCATATTAAGGCTTGTGGGGGTCCTGCCCCTGCAGGGATTGGAGGTCTCTGGTGGTGTGACGGCATCATCGATTTAACTGGAGGGATAGATATAAAGAGAAAGAAAGGGGGGAGAAAGAAAGAGACTGGACTCCTGCTCAAGTGACCAGAAGCCATTTAATGGGTGCAATCCCAGGACTTTTATCCCCAAACTCTGCAAAGTTATCATCACAGGAACTCCTGCTGCTATGGTTACACAAAAGGGAGCATGTGCCTTTCACACGAACAGGTCCAGGCACACACAGGACACCCCCCACTCTCAAGCAGATGTATTTTTCAAACATGAAGAAAAACATGAAGCTCTTATCCAGTTTCTATGTACCCTTAATTGTTTATAGCTACATGACATCGTTCAATGCTTACACGCGAAACCAACATAATTATATATTGCATTTTGCTATTCTATGCTAATCCAAACTAGTTTCTATGAAATAGTTTTTGCTATAGTTACACTCTCCTAGCACCAGCAAACCTAATTCAAACTTCACTGGCCCCCCTGAATCAAACTGAACTAACCACACTTCTATAACAAAATGGTTACTTAAATTTTCTTAATCTATATAAACTATATTCTAAAACCTATATCTATAAATTTCTAAAATCACATCAAGAGAACCTGTGACTTGTACTAAGTTCCCTCAATATGACTCAAAGTTAAACTTAAATTTTTTAAAAGCAAAAACCATAAACTGTGGAAAATGGGAACAATAGACTCCCAAGTTAGTTGTGTTCATTCCGGTTTCAGAGTCCTATGTTAGAGCCAGCAGGAGCCTTTCCTGGTTCCTTGTGCCAAATGGAAAAGGAGGGAGGGAATGGAGTCAACAGCTCCTAAACACATTCTATTGGTCTCAGGGTCAATGGCCATTCCTGATCCCTAACGCTCAGTGGGCCTCTGTGGCCGGTTCCCAACACAGGCTCACCTGGCTCCTTTCACATTTCTTGCATGGATGGCATTCTCCAAATCTGGAGGCCAGGCTGTGTCACAGAGTTAATCAATTACCAAGGAGGCCTGTGATGCAGCACAGCAGGTGGGGCCCATGCCATTCGCTATAAGGCCTTGCCAGTCCCAACATTCTGAAGAGTAGTGGCAAGAGCCACATTGTTTTCAACTGATGCTGGACACAGACTTCAGCCATGAAGGTGACAGCCATCTTTCTTCTCAGTGCCTTAGCCCTGTTTACTTTATCTGGTAAGTGTCATGCAGAGTTTTCAAATTTGAGTGAAATGTTTTTGATCTGTTGCTTTGCTGAGCACATTACCTTCTGGACTGTTGACACAGTCTAGTCTTAGATAGATCTTTTGGTACCAATGAGATTAAATGAGATCTACTGATGAGAATTACAGGTAGAAGGATTTTTAACATAATGTAAATAAAACAATTCTACTAATGCAAGCTGTCCAGAGATAGAACGGTTTTCCTCTGGTAACATGGCTGACCCTTTGCCAGGGATATGGTAGAGAAAAAATATGGAAGTATTTCACCCTTAAATATCCTTCTAATTCTGTAAATGTTTAAGATCAATTTACAAATTTTTAATTCTCATGTAATTGCATGAATTAGATAGTAGTGGCTTCTGGTTATTCAAAGTTTGACTGATTAAAAAACTTAGTTTGGATCTGCAGAATGGTATGAGGTAAAACCTACTGCTTGAATGATGATGGATACATATCCTCAAACTACATCTTGACAATGTTGACAGTCAATCTTGAAGCCACAGAATCAAGATCAGTTCCCTTTTTATCATGAAAATGGTGAACATTTTCAACTTTGTCTCTGACCTTGTGTAGAATCCTGAGCATAAACTTGCACTTTCCTGAGAAGAGGAAGGATATTGTTTGTTGTATTTGCTAAATATTTGTGGGAACAATGGTCCCTTTCCCCTCCTTGTGCTTATTAGTTAATAAAAATAGATGCCCGTGGTGATGAGCAACTGCTCATCCAGTTTTAGACTCAACTAGGCTCTGAAATCCAATGGGCCCAACAACATTAGGCTCTGGTTGTCCCTGGGGGTCTTCTTCTCCAAGGCTATAGATGCCTCACTACTTTCCACCATGTTTAGATAGGAAGTACTACCTCCTTACCAAAATCACTTCAGGGAGTGTTGGTATTAAAATTAAATTTCATCAACATTTCCTCCTTTGGGTGCTATCAGACAGTTTCCCTCCCTTCAATAAACACATCCACAGCTCCCATTCCCTACATGAAGGCAGCAAGACTGCTGCCGTTTTCTAAGGGAATACAGTGGCTATTGTGACTATCTGCAAATTCAAGAAGTATGAGCTGGACTTACAGTGGGTGTAACACTGTTGTAGAACTAGCTCTTTGGGAACTGGTGGTGAGTTGGCAAAAGAGGCCAATTTTTTTACCATTACACACAAAAGGGATATAGGTGTAATTGCAAAAGTTAATTTTGCATCATAAGACCTGGTTACTGCTACTAGTAACTGTTTCACAGTTAGTTTTATGAACTCTCCATACTTTCATCATACACTGAGATAAAGATACTTATGCTTCACTAACTCTGAGGTCAAAGTTCTAGTAATCAGTGTGATAAAGTAATTGGTGTGATAAATACCTTCGAAAGTTATTTGCTCTGTGTATGATAACGTTTCAAGCAGTTAGTACACAATTTCTATTTTCAAGGAAATAGATCAGCCTTTCAACTGAAATATCAAATGAGATGCTTCGGTTATAATCCAGTTTTTACTTAATTTTCTCAAGGTTTCAGCAGGCAGAGAATGGATGGAAGCCAGTCAGATGTCCTGGGAAGAGAATGGAAATCAGCAGGGGTAGGGAGTGGAGACAGCCTGCAGAAAAAGCTGCAGTCTGCAATGAAAGAATCTGAGTAAAAGTGGATCTGGCCTCTCTCATTTAGTACCCAACTGAATTTGTCTGATTTGTCTTCCAGTAACACTGGGGCAGACTCCCCAGGAAGAAAGGTAAAGAGAACTTTGCAATGTCTTATTTCTCAGGCTGGATCTGTTTGATCCCATGAAAACATAGTCTGACTGTCACTTTCGGTTGAACCTGAAGTCAAGAGGAGGAAGCTGAGAGCCAGGGAGGCTCACCCTGTGAAAGGCAGTCAGTGACAGCATTTCCTCCACAGACTTTACTTGAAGGACAAGTGCACCGATGCTTAGATGAGTTCTATGTAGTTGTATAGTGCTTACTGTGGAGGGATTTCTATATATACCAGCACTAGCTGTAGCATAAGTATTTGGGGTGGAAGCCTTCTCACATCCACTCCTAGCAGTCTTTCCACCTTACAGCCAATCTGTCTGACCATGTTGATCCGCAGATCTCCCAATCACTAAGGTACAGTCCTAATTTATAAAGAATGACAGAAGTAATAAACTAGATTCTTCCTCTAGAGAAATACACTAAATCTAACTTTTTCATGTAATGTCAGTACATTTAGAAACCAAAGGAAGTAGCCCCTTCTCATTACATTCATATCTAGTGGGAGGCAACGGATTAACCAAAAGTTCTTGAGTGAATAAATGACTGAATTTGTAATAAATATTGTGAAGATTAGGAACGGACCTAGTTAGAGAGCTGAGGAGGGTGCCCTAGGTATGTGAGAGTGATTCTGAGCCATAAAGGGTAATGAGTATTAGCAAGACACTACTGGTGGGGACATGTGGCAGAATGAAGTGGTCAGAGCAGAAACTCAGGAACTGTAGGGACTGAACTTGAATTCTGGGTCTGGGAATTACTCAGCTGTGTGGCCTTGAGTGATTTCATCACTTTGTGCCTCATTATCTTCACATAGAGTATAATCATAATAAAAGATCATCGTGAGGTTTAAATAGAACACTATATGAAAAGCACTTAAGCA
>NW_007254221.1:0-9716 GCF_000164805.1 Carlito syrichta | reverse complement strand
AAGAGGTAAGCAACATTCAGATTTTGGGAGTAGGAAACTGGATAATGGCAGTTCTCATATACAGGAAACTGCACTGTCTATTGCTAAAGGAGAATAAGGAATCATGTTTCCACGTGTCCTCCATCCCAAAAAATCTTCAAGGTGTCTTGCTAAGGGCTCAACACAAATTTGGGTTTTTGATGCATAACCTAGGAAATTAAATCCTAATATACAGGCAACTGTACTGACTTTTCCTAAGAAAGAATAAGGAATGTGGGTGACATGCTTTCTCAATCCCCAAAAAAGTACATGGCGTCTTCCTAAGATCTAAACAAGAATCAAGTTTTTGATGCATGTATCTGTGAACAGGAGTACTCATATACAGGCAACTGCATGGCTGTTGCTAAATAAAAGGAATCTGTGTTATACGAGTCCTCATTCCTGAAAATCTACAGGGCATCTTGCTGACGCCTAAAGAAGAATCAGGGTTTCGAGGCATGAATGTGGGTAATAGCAATCCTCATGTGCAGGAAACTACATGGCCTCTTGCTAAGAAAAAAGAAGAAATCACTTTTTCACGGTTCATCTATCAAAAAATCTACATGGCGTCTTTCTAAGGTCTAAACAAGAATCAGGGTTTCGAAACAGGAATCCAGGGAAAGAGAGTCCACACATACAGGACTCTACATGGACTCCAACTAAGTACGAATAAAGAATCTTTGCTGTACGCATACCCAGTCCAAAAAATTCCCAAGGTGTCTGCTATGGGACAAACATGAAACAGAGCTTTGAGCTCCCCAAATGTTTTGGAGCAATTTAGCATGCGGATATTATGAATCGGTTCATTTCCCATGACTCCAGCAACATTCTAGTGCTCTTAAAAGTTGTAAACGGGTATTGGACACTCCAAGTCCGTTAGGTGCCTCACAACAACTAAGGCCAGATTCCGGGACAAAAAGAATCTTCTTTCTATATTTGGATGTAACTCTGGTCTTTAGGTGAAACCAGTAATCCTTCCCCTCCCGTATCTCTTTTTATTTTGAGATGGGACAAGGGTTTTGCACTTGCCAAATGTTTACTACATACTTTTAAGGGTAAACAGGAATCATGGAATCCACGTCCCTAGGAAATTTCTAGGCATCTGTCTTTTGATGTACAGAATCTGGAATCCAAATCAACAGGAAAAATCAGGGCATCTTACTGAGAATTTAAAGTAAATTCGGATCTAGGAGTTTTCATTTCCCGAATCTGCAGAGCCTGTTGATAAGGTTTAATCAGCAATCTGGGCTTCTGTGTCCCTACATTTTCAGAGCTACTTACTCCGTGGATATGCTAAATCTGTCATTAAAGATCCTCAGGATATTCTGGTCCTCTTGTTAGTTGTAATCAGGGACTTAGCCGTAGAAATCCTTTTGTTTCCTGGGACCATCTACGACCATAATGATATTCCCCAGAATCAAAAGGTATATTGGTACAAAATTCCTCGATTCTGGTGACCTCAAAGTACAGAAAATTAGTGTGGGTGGGCCGGTAGGAATTGGGGTTTGTGTTTGGAATATTCCACATTATGGGTAGGCCTTGTGAAGGGCAACCAGGAATCTTGGATTCCAGTTCTCAAAGAACATTATGGACGTCTTTCTCTTGATATCCAAAAAATTGGAATTCTCTGTCTACAAGAAATGTCTTGGCATCCTGCAGAGTGAAGCAGGAAGCTGGATAATGGAGATCGTCATATACAGGAAACTACATGTCATACTATTAAGGAAGCTTAAGGAATCTTCCTTTTATGAGTCCTCAGTCCCAAAACTACAGGCCGTCTTCCTAAGTGGTAACCACGAATCAGATTTTTGAAGTAGGAATCTGGGTAATGGGAGTCCTCACATACTGGAAACTTCACTGCCTATTGCTAAGTAAGAATACGGAATCTGCGCTACTCGGATCATCAATCGGAAAGAAGCTTATGTCATCTTGCTATGGGCTAAACACAAATCATGGTGGTTTTGAGCATTAATCTGGAAAATGGAGTCCTTATATACTGGCAGCTACATGACCTTTTGATAAGAAAGAAAAAGGAATCTGTGTTACACGAGTCCTGAATCCCAAAAATCTACAGAGCATCTTGGAAAGTCCTAAAAAGAATCAGAGTTTCGACGCAGGATGTATCTAATGAGATTCCTAATATACAGGAAAATACACAGCCCCTTGCCAGGGAAGAAAAAGAATCGGGGTTATAGCAGGCCTCAGACCTAAAAATGAACAAGGCATCTACTGTGGGCTAAACAAGAATCAGGGTTTAGAAGCTGGAATATAGGTAATAGCAGTCCTCATATGCAGAATCTATATGATCTCTAACTAAGGAGATCTAAGAAACCTCTTTTACACGGTTCCTCTGTCACAATATCTGCATGACCTATTGCTAATGGCAAAACAAGAATTAGGGTTTCCAAACAGGATTCTGGGGAAAGGGAGTTCTCATATACAGGACATTACTCGGTCCCTCGGTAAAGAAGAATAAGGAATTTGTGATACAATAGTTCACAATCTGAAAAATTCTCAGGGCGTCTTTCTGCGGTATAAACAAGAATCAAGGTTTCGAGCTCGTCTCATGTTTCAGAGATATTTGGATAGTGGGTATTATGAATCAGTCACTTCAGGACTCCAGCAACATTCTGGTCCTCTTGAGAGTTGTAATTGGTTATCTGGTAGTAAAAATCCCTTAAGTTCCTCGGGACAATTAATGCCAGATTCCCGGAAAAAAAGTATCATATTGCCATAATTGGATGTAATTTTGGTCTTAAGATCAACTTGGTAATCCTTAATTTTCCTTTGTACTTTATTTGTAGAGGGGCCAAGGGTTTTGCAGTTGCCAAATATTTAGTACGAATTTTTAAAATATAACCAGGTTCCATGCATTCCACGTCCCTAGATAACATCTAGGCATCTGCATTTTGGTACACAGAATTTTGGAATCCACATGGACAGGGAAATTCAGGGCATCTTGCTGTGAACGGAAAGGGAATCTGGTTCTTGGAATTCTCAATCGCCTCAATCTACAAAGTCCCTAGACAAGCTTTAGTCAGCAATCTGGGCTTCTATGTCGCCACATTTTTAGTGTGTCTTTTGAAAGGGACCAGGAATCTTGGGTTCCAATTCCTGAATAACTTTTTGGAGTCTTTGTCTTGATATCCAAGCAACTGGAATTCTAGGTCACGAGGAAATATCTTGGCGTCTTGTTGAGAATGAAGCAGGAACTTCACTAATGGGAATCCTCATATACAGAACACTACACAACCTGTTGCTATGGAAGAATAAGATACCTTGGTTACACGAGGCTTCTATCCCAAAAACCTACAGACTGTCTTGCTAAAAGATAACCACCATTCAAGTTTTGGGAGTAGGTATCTGGATAATGGGAGTCCTCATATACAGGAAATTCACTCTCTATTGCTAAAGGAGAATGAGGAATCTGGTTTACACGTGTCCTCCATCCCAATAAAACTTCAGGTTGCTTGTTAAGGGCTAAACACGAATTTGGGTTTTTGAAGCATAAACAAGGGAAACGAAATGCTCGTATACAGGCAAATGCACTGACTTTTCCTAAGAAAGAATAAGGAATGTGGGTGACATGTTTTCTCAATCTCCAAAAAAATATACGGCGTCTTCCTACGATCTAAACAAGAATCAAGCTTTCGACGCATGTATCTGCGAACAGGAGTACTCATATACAGGCAAATGCACGGCTGTTGCCAAAAATAAGGAATCTGGGTTATATGAGTCCTCAGTCCTGGAAATCTACAGGGCATCTTCCTGATGGCTAAAGAAAAATGAGGGATTCGAGGCATGAATGTGGGTAATAGTAATCCTCATATACAGGAAACTACATGACTTACTGCTAATAAAAGAGAAGAAATCTGTTTTCCAAAATTCCTCTATCAAGAATTCTACAAGCCTTCTTATTGAGGGCTAAACAAGTATCAGGTTTTTGAAATAGGAATCAAGGGAAAGAAAGTCCTCACATACAGGACATTACATGGCCTACAACCAAGTATGTTTAAAGAATCATTGTTGTACGCGTCCTCAACTCAAAAAATTCCCAGGTTATGTGCTATGGGACAAACAAGAAACAGATCTTCGAGCTCCCCAAATGTTTCAGAGCAATTTAGCATTCGGATATTATGAATCGGTCATTTCAGGACTCCAGCAACATTCTGGTCCTCTTCAAAGTTGGAAATGGTATAGGGCAGGCTAATTCCGTTAGGTTCCTCAGAACAACTAAGGCCAGATTCCAGGACAAAAACAAACTTTTTGCCATATTTGGATGTGACTCTGGTCTTAAGGTGAACCCTGTAATCCTTCCCCTTACATGTCTCTTTTTATTTTGAGAAGGGACAAGGGTTTTGCAGTTGCCAAATGTTTACTATGTACTTTTAATGGTAACCAGGAATCATGGAATCCACGAACCTAGGAAAGTTCTGGGCATCTGTCTTTTGATATACTGAATTTGGAATCCAAATCGACAGGAAAAATCAGGGCATCTTACTGAGAATTAAAAGCAAATCCGGTTCTAGGAGTTCTCATTTTCCGCAATATACAGGGCCTCTTGAAAGGATTAATCAGCAATCTTGGCTTCTGGATCCCTACATTTTCAGAGCTACTTGCTCCGTGGATATGCTAAATATGTCATTACAGATCCTAAGGATCTTTCTGGTCCTCTTGTTAGTTGTAATTAAGAATTTGGCCATAGAAATCCTTTTGTTTCCTGGGACCATCTGCGACCATAATCATATTCCCCAGAATCAAAAGGTGTATAGGTACAAAATTCCTGGATTCAGGTGACCGCAAAGTACAGAAAATTCTTGTGGATGGGCAGGTAGGAATTGGGGTTTGGGGTTTGAAATATTCCACATTTTGGGGAGGACTTTGAAGGGAAACCAGGAATCTTGGTTTCCAGTTCCCAAAGAACATTATGGAAGTCTTTCTCTTGATATCCAAAAAACTGGAATTCTCGGTCACCAGGAACTGTCTCGGTATCCTGCAGAGTGAAGCAGGAAGCTGGGTAAAGGAGGTCGTCATATACAGGAAACTACACGTCATATTGGTAAGGAAGTATAAGGAATCTTCCTTATATGAGTCCTCAGTCCCAAAACTACAGGCCGTCTTCCTAAGTGGTAACCACGAATCAGATTTTTGAAGTAGGAATTTGGGTAATGGGAGTCCTCACATAAAGGAAACTTCACTGCCTATTGCTAAGTAAGAATCAGGTATCAGTGTTACTCGGGTCCTCAATCTCAAAAAAGCTTAAGGTTATCTTACTATGGGCTAAACACGAATCATGGAATATTCGATCATGAATCTTGAAAATGGAGTCCTTATTTACAGACAACTACATGACCTTTTGTTAAGAAAGAATAAGGATCTGGGTTACACGAGTCCTCAATCGGAAAAATCTAGAGAGCATCTTGGAAGTTTCTAAAAAGTATCTGAGTTTTGAAGCAGGCTGTATCTAATGAGAGTCCTAATATACAGGAAAATACACAGCCCCTTGACAAGGGTGAAAAAGAATCTGGGTTATAGCAGTCCTCAGTCCTTAAAATCAACAGGCCATATGCTGTGGGATAAACAAGAAACAGGGTTTAGAAGCTGCAACGTAGGTAATAGCAATCATCATTGTTCTCTAGCTAAGGAGAACTAAGAATTCTCTTACACGGTTCCTCCGTCACAATATTTACATATCATCTTGCTAATGGCAAAACAAGAATCAGGGTTTCCAATCAGGATTCTGGGGAAAGGGAATCCTTATATACAGGACATTACACCACTCCTTGGTAAAAAAGAAAAAGGAATCTGTCATACACTAGTCCACCATCCGAAAAATTCTCAGGGTGTCTTACTGCGGTGTACACAAGATTCAAGGCTTTGAGCTGTTCTCATGTTTCAGAGATATTTGGCTTGTGGGTATTATGAATCAGTCATATCAGGATTCCAGCAACATTCTGGTCCTCTTGAGAGTTGTAATCGGGTATGTGGTAGTCAAATTCCTTAAGATCCTTGGGACAATTAAGGACAGATTACTGGAACAAAAGTATCATATTGCCGTATTTGGATGAAACTTTTGTCTTAAGATGAACTTGGTAATCCTTAAGTATCCTTTGTACTTCATTTGTAGAGGAGTCGAGGGTTTTGCAGTGGCCAAATATTTAGTAGTAATTATTAAAATGTAACCAGTATCCATGGATTCCACGTACCTAGGTAACATCTGGGCGTCTGCATTTTTGTACACAGAGTTTTGGAATCCACATGGATAGGAAATTTCAGGGCATCTTGCTGTGAACGGAAAGGAAAACCGGTTCTTGGAGTTCTCAATCGCCTAAATCTACAAAGTCTCCTGATAAGGTTTAATCAGCAATCTGGGCTTCTATGTCACCATATTTTAGTGTGTTTCTTCAAAAGGGACCAGGAGTCTTCAGTTCCAATTCCTCAAGAACTTCATGGGATTCTATCTCTTGATATCCAAGCAACTGGAATTCTAGGTCACCAGGAAATATCTTGGCATCTTGCTGAGAATGAAGAAGGAATTTCAGTAATGGGAGTCCTCATACACAGAACACTACATGACTTGTTGCTACAGAAGAAAAAAGAATCTTGTTTACACGAGGCCTCCATCCCAAAAACCTACAGACCTTCTTGCCAAGAGATAACCACCATTCAAGTTTTGGGATTAGGAATCTGGATAAGGGGAGTCCTCATATATAGGAAACTGCACTGTCTATTGCTAAAGGAGAGTGAAGAATCTGGTTTACACGTGTCCTCCATTCCAATAAAACTTCAGGGATTCTTGCTAAGGGCTAAAAACGAATTTGGGTATTTTAAGCATAAAGTAGGGAAATGAAATCCTCATATACAGGCAAATGCACTGATTTTTCCTAAGAAAGAATGGGGAATGTGGGTGACATGTTTTCTAAATCTCCAAAAGAGTATACGGCGTCTTCCTTAGATCTAAACATGAATCAAGCTTTAGACGCATGCATCTGTGAACAGGAGTACTCATATACAGGTAAGTGCACGATTGCTGCTAAAAATAAGGAATCTGGGTTATATGAGTCCTCAGTCCTGAAAATCTACAGGGCATCTTGCTGACGACTAATGAAGAATCAGGGATTCGATGCATGAATGTGGGTAAAAGCAATCCTCATATACAGGAAATTACATGGCCTCTTGTTAATAAAAGAGAAGAAATCTGTTTTCCACCATTCCTCTATCAAACAGTCTACATGACTTCTTACTAAGGGTTAAACAAGAATCAGGGTTTCGAAACAGGAATCAAGGAAAAGAGAGACCTCACATACAGGACACTACATGGCCTCCAACGAAGTACGAATAAGGAATCATTGTGGTACGGGCCCTCAGTCCAAAGAATTCCCAGGTTGTCTGCTATGGGACAAACAAGAAACAGATCTTCGAGCTCCCCAAATGTCTCAGAGCAAATTAGCATTTGGATATTATGAATCGGTCATTTCAGGACTCCAGAAACATTCTCGTCCTTTTAAAAGTTGTAAATGGTATTGGGCACTCCAAGTGAGTTAGGTTCCTCAAAACAACTAAGACCAGATTCCAGGACAAAAAGAATCTTCTTGCCATATTGGGATGTAACTCTAGTCTTAAGGTGAACCCTGTAATCCTTCCCCTTTCGTGTCTCTTTTTTTTTTTTTGAGAAGGGACAAGGGTTTTGCCCTTGACAAATGTTTACTACATACTTTTAATGGTAACCAGGAATCATGGAATCTACGAACCTAGAAAACTTCTGGGCATCTGTCTTTTGATATACTGAGTTTGGAATCCAAATCGACAGGAAAAATCAGGGAATCTTACTGAGAATTAAAAGGAAATCCGGTTCTAGCAGTTCCCATTTTCTGGAATCTACAGTACTTCTTGATAAGGTTTAATCAGCAATCTGGGCTTCTGGGTACCTACATTTTCAGAGCTACTTGCTCCGTAGATAAGCTAAATCTGTCATTACAGATCCTCAGGATCTTTCTGGTCCTCTTGTTAGTTGTAATCAAGTATTTGGCCATAGAAACCCTTTTGTTTCCTGAGACCATATGACCTAATCATATTCCCCAGAATCAAAAGGTACATTGTTACAAAATTCCACAACACAGGTGACCTCAAAGTACAGAAAATCTTGTGGGTGGCTAGGTAGAAATTAGTGGTTCAGGTTTGGAGTATTCCACATTTTGTGGAGGATTTGTGAAAGGGAACCGGGAATCTTGGATTCCAGTTCCCAAAGAACATTATGGACGTCTATCTCTTGGTATCCAAAATACTGGATTTCTCTGTCACCAGGAACTGTCTCGGCATCCTGCTGAGTGAAGCAGGAAGCTGGGTAATAAAGGTCATCATGTACAGGAAACTAAACGTCATATTGCTTAGGAAGTATAAGGAATCTTCCTTATATGAGTCCTCAATCGCAAAAACTACAGGCCGTCTTCCTATGACGTAATCATGAATTAGTTATTGAAGTAGTAATCTGGGTAATGGGAGTCCACACATAAAGGAAACTTCACTGCCTATTGCTAAGTAAGAATAAGGAATCTGCGTTACTCAGGTCCTCAATCCCAAAAAAAAGCTTAAGGTCATCTTGCTATGGGCTAAACAATAATCATGGTGTTTTCGAGCATGAATCTAGAAAATGGAGTCCTTATTTACAGGCAACTACATGATCTTTTGCTAGGAAAGAATAAGGAATCTGGGTTACACGAGTCCTCATCCCAACAATCTACAGAGCATCTTGGAAAGTTCTAAAAAAATCAGAGGTTCGAAGCAGGATGTATCTAATGAGAGTGCTAATATACAGGAAAATACACAGCCACTTGCCAAGGAAGCAAAAGAATCGGTGTTATAGCAGTACTCCGTCCTTAAAATCAACAGTCCATCTGCTGTGGGCTAAACAAGAATCAGGGTTTCGAAGCTGGAACATAGGTAATAGCAGTCGTCATATGCAGAATCTACATGATTTCTAGCTAAGGAGAACAAAGAAACCTCTTTTACACGGTTCCTCCATCACAATATGTACATGACATCATGCTAATGGCAAAACAAAAATCAGGGTTTCCAAACAGGATTCTGGGGAATGGGAGTCCTCAAATACAGGACATTACACAGTCCCTCGGTAAAGAAGAATAAGGAATCTGTGATACACTAGTCCACAATCCGTAAAATTCTCAGTGTCGTGCTGCGGTATAAACAAAAATCACGGCTTTGAGCTCGTCTAATATTTCGGAGATATTTGGCTTGTGGGTATTATGAATCAGTCATTTCAGGACTCCAGCATCATTCTGGTCCTCTTGAGAGTTGTAATCGGGTATCTGGTAGTACAAGTCCCTAGGATCCTCAGGACACTTAAGGCCAGTTTCCTGGGAAAAACGTATCATCTTGCCATATTTGGAGGTAACTTTGATCTTAACATTAAATTGGTAATCCTTAAATTTCAGTTTGAACTTCATTTGCAGAGGGACCGAGGGTTTTGCAGTTGCCAAATATTTAGTACGAATTATTAAAATGTAAGAAGGATCCATTTATTCCACGTCCCTAGGAAACATCTGGGCATCTGCATTTTTGTACACAGTACTTTGGAATCCACATGGACATGGAAATTCAGGGCATCTTGCTGAGAACGGAAAGTGAATCCAGTTCTTGGAGTTCTCAATCGCCTAAATCTACAATATCTCTTGATATGG
>NW_007254220.1:5789-6788 GCF_000164805.1 Carlito syrichta | reverse complement strand
TTCTTTCTTTCTTTCTTTCTTTCTTTCTTTCTTTCTCTCTCTCTCTCTCTTTCTTTCTTTCCTTTCATACATCTTTCTTTCTTTCTTTCTTTCTATCTTCTTTCTTCCTTTCTTTGTTTTCCTTTCTCACTAGGTTACCCAAACTGCTTTCAAACCACCCAACTTGAGCCATCCACTCAGCCTGGGCCTCCCAAACTCCTGCAATCAAAGGATTTCCATTTGATTGTCATGCTGGTCTCCTGCCTGGTCTTGAACTCTGGACTGGAGAAGATCCTCCTACTAAGGTATGCCTTCAACCAAGGTTTTCTGGGTTTTGATTGGGGTCGAGGTGGGGGCTTTCCATGGTTTCCAGCCTGGTCTGGAGCTCCCGGCTCTGGCCATCTTCCCTTCTTGGCCTTCACGAGTGCCGAGGAGACAGGTATGAGTCACCTGGTCAACACTACTCTCCTGAAGGATTGAAAGTCATGCCCTCCCTTCCCTGTAGTGCCTCTTTAGAGGAACTAGCAGTTCCACCCTGGGGAACAAGTCAGGAGGAGAGGTGGGTGCCACGGTGAAAACACACCAATGCTCCAGGTGCTCCTCATGGGGAGGGTATAATGGGCTATTCCAGACACCCTCTATGGGGTCCCATGTCATCAGAAGATAGCGGACCTTTTGGTGGGGTCCTGCGAGGAGTGTGGAGGCCTGGTGTGGGTGCTCATTTCTGTCCTCTCAGCACTCTGGGAGTTGAGGTGAGAGGATGTCCTGAGCCCCTGGGTTGGAGACCAGCCAGGCACTGTTTCCAGACCGTGACTATAAAGGTAGCCCAAAAAATGAGCCGAGCTTGGTGGTGCATGCTTTCATTCTGGTCACTCAGGACATTGTGGTGGGAAGATCACCCAAGCACAGCTGGTGGAGGCTGCGGTGGCTGAGAGTGGTTGCCTGTCCTCCAGGCCAGGCAACAGGGGACTCTGACTCAGATTAATAATACCAACCACGAACACCACCACAAACAGGCCA
>NW_007254220.1:0-4969 GCF_000164805.1 Carlito syrichta | reverse complement strand
CCGCATTGGCCCCAAGCAGCTGGGACTCGAGGACCACCACACTTGACTTGATTTTGGGGACACTCACAGAGACAAGGACTGGTCACCTTCCCAAGCTGGTCTCTGACACCTGGACACAGGCAGTCTCCTGTGTCAGCAACCCAGGGAATAGGTCTGAAGGCAGTGTGCCATGGTGCCTGGGCTGGACTCGCTCATTCTGTTGGCGGGGGCTGCACAAAGGAATGCCCCAGGATGGAGGCCACCACATCCCATGTAGCCAGGACCATAGTGCCACCAAGTATAACTCCATTTTTTGCATTCCAGGGAGTGATGAATTCTCTCAAAGTACCCCAGGATGTTCTTGAACTCCCGGGCTCCAGTGTTCACCTGCCTCAGCCTCCCAAAGCCATAGCCTGATTGTCTGCCAATCCACTGTCTTACGGGAACTGTAGGCCCATGGCTAAGGCTCCTTCCCATTTGATCTCTATCTGTTCAGGATGATCCCAACACCATTCACAAAAGGATATTCTTTTTTTCTTTTAGGCGGATTCTCACTCCATCATCCAGGCTGGAGGGTGGTGGTTCACTCCAAGCCACTGTAGCCTTGGCCCACTGGTCTCTGGGGAGACTTTCCCCAGTCTTCTGAGGAACCAGAATGACAGGAATGTGACACCATGCCCTGATCCTTTGGAATGGAGGGTAGAGATGAGGTCTTGCTGAGGTGCCTGGGTGGGTCATATTCTATAAGCTTGGGCTGGCCGCTGACCTCAGTCTCCCAAAGTGCTGGGATGATGAGGCTGAGCCCCTGAGTTTGGCCTCGATCCTTTCTCAAAAAATGAACCGGAAGGCCTGGTGTGGTGGCCCACACCTGGAATCCCAGTGCTCTGGGGGGCCGAGGCAGGAGGATGGCTGGAGCCCAGGAGCCCAAGGCCTGCATGGGCCATGCAATGAGACCCCATCTCTGCACCCATCCAAACAGGTGTTCTGGGGTTGAGGTGCCCATCAAGCCAACCACTCCAGAGGCTGAGGTGGGAGAATTGACGGAGTCAGTGATTTCAAGGCTGGGGGTGAACACCGGTCATGTCTGCGGGCCACAGTCAGGTTCAGAGAGACAGACTCTGTCACAAAAAACATCAGAATCGTACACAGATTCTCAACTGTGCGTGATGTGTTCCCAGGATGACTGACTTTATAGTCAGGAAAAATGGGAATGGGGGGAAAGAAATTTTCTCGGGTGAGAGATGTGTCCCTGGCCTTTCTTAGTGGAAGGTCCTCATTGCTGAGAAAAAAGGTCGGCCTGCATGGGACACATTTCTCACCTCAGAGTGGAGATCTGGCAGGAACCATGCCAGGGAGTCTGGGATCTCCCACACCAAAGTGGGAGCAGCCATTGGCAGCATTGGGGCTGGAAGTTGCCAAGCTTGGGGGAGTCTAACATGTGGGGTTGGCAGGGCAGAAGGACTGAGGGAAGAAGTTTTGCGGGAGAATGGATTTCTTTCTTTCTTTCCTTTCTTCCTTTCTTTCCTTTTTCCTTCCTTCCTTCCTTCCTTCCTCCCTCCCTTCCTTCCTTCCTTTCTTCCTTCCTTCTTTCCTTCCTTCCTTCTTTTACTTTCATCACTAGATTGCCCAAGCTGCTATCAAACTTCCCAACTCAGGGCATCTTCTAGGCCTTGGCCTCCCAATATACTGCGATCACAGGCTTTCAATTTGGTCGACATCCTGGTCTTCCTACCTGGTCTTGAACTCTGGACCAGAGGCCATCCTCCCGTCGAGGCCTTCTCTCACCCATGGTTTTCTGGGTTTTGTTGGGGTCAAGGTGGGGCTTGCTGTGGTTTCCAGCTTGGTCTCAATCATTTGAGCTCTGGCCATCTTCCCTTCTCGGCCACCCTGAGTGATGAGGAGACAGTCAAGAGTCACCTGGCCATCTCCCTCCCTGAATGTTTGAGAGTCAAGCCCTCCCTTTGTGTGAGATAAACTCTGGGAGGAGTGAGTGGTTAAACCATGGGGAACGAGGTGGGCAAAGGCCTGGGTGCCCTGGCGGAGACACCTCCCTGCCCCAGGCACTCCCATGGTGCGGGCTCAGCAGAAGACTCCGACTCCCCTCTCAGTGGTCCCGGGTCATCTGATGGAAGCAGGCCTCCTCGTGGGGTCCCAGGGGGGTGTGAATGCCATGGGTTGGGGCTCACACCTGCCACCTCAGCATTTTGTGAGTCCGATGCAAGAGGATGGCCAGAGTCCCTGTGTACAAGACCAGCCCGGGAACCTTGGCAAGACCTCATCTCTATAAGAAACCAACAAAATGGGCTGAGTGTGGTGATGCACTTGGGATAACCTGAGCCCAGACAGTGGAGGCCATGGTGGCCAAGAGCAGTCCCCTGTGCTCCGACCTGGGTGACAGAGCAGGACTCCAACTCAGAATAATAATACCAACCACCACCACCACAACAATATGCTGGGCTCAGGTGCTCAGCCTGCCATCCTGGCCCTTCAGAGACCAAGGCAAGTGGACGGCCTGAGACTGCGGGTTCATGGCCAACCCAGAACACTGGACTAGACCTCGTCTTGACCATCAAAAATACATCCAAAGACTAGCCGGGCATGGTGGTGCAGGCCTCTGACTCCAACTAATAATAATCACCACCACTGCCACCCCCACCAACCCTGCCACCCAGCATAAGGAGTCACCCTCAGGGATGGGAGAGGAAAGGCACTTTGCCATCTTTTGTTCACAGGAGGTTTCAGAGGTGGCCACCGGGCACGTCCCTCCTGCATCTTCAGCAATGAGTCCCAGAAGACTTGCCTCCAATCTCCACCCTCATGCCCCATGGGAAAGACGTATGTGAGCTCATGGAACAGACAGCTCCAAGTTAGGGTGACCATAGGGCACAGAGCAATCAAGGAAGTCTGGCAATGCTGCAGCCAGCCACGTTCTGGTCAATCTGTCTGTCACGTTCGGGAGGAGGGCCCCTTCCTCTCCTGATCACTCCACTGTCCCCTGCCAATGTGGACCTTTCCCTGGGGAACCATGGATGCCCATTGTGACAAACGTGGGAGGCATCTCCGTCGGCCAGGCTGGGACATGACGGAATGATCATGTATCCCAGGGCCTCAATCTGTGGGGTTCAGGTGGTCCCCCTTCCTCAGCCCTGAGCAGCTGGGACTCTGGAGGCCACCACACCTGACTCGATTTGGGGGATCTCTCGCTGAGACGAGGTCTGTCTACCTCACCTGGACTGGTCTACAACCCTGCGGATCAGGAAACCTCCTGCCTTGGCCTCCCATAGTGCAAGGCTAATGTCTGTTAGCCACGATTTCCAACCAGGACTTGCATGTGCTGTCAGCGAGGGTGATGCAAAGGCCTACCCTGGAATGGAGGCCACCTCATCCCGTGTAGTTGGGACTGCAGTCACCACCACGCATTACTTGAGTGTTAGCATACTGGGTAATGATGAGGTTTCACTTCATAGCCCAGGCTGGACTCTAATTCTCTGGCTCCAGCAGTCCCCTGCTTAAGCCTCCCTAAGGCACAGCCAGATTGACTGCCTATCCACCATCTTTCAGAAACTCTAGGCCCAAGTCTGGGGCCTACTTCCAAAATGATCTGTCTGTTCACGATGATCCCAGCTCTATACACAAATGGATGTTCTTCTTTTTTTCCTTTTTACCTTTTTTCTTTGTGTCAGAGTCTCACTCAATCGCCCAAGCTGGAGGGCAGTGTCTTGGTCCCAGTCACCACAGTCTTGGACAGTCAAACTTTGGCTAACCTTTTCACGGCCTTCAGAGGAAACAGAACAAGATGCAGGCGCCACTACATACATCTTATTTGGAATGGATGGTAGAGATGAGGTCTCACTGAGGTGCCTGTGTGGGTCTTGGCCCATGGGCTCGGGCCAGCCACTGGAATCTGCCTCCCAAAGGGCAAGGATGATGAGGCTGAGTTCCAAGCCCGGCCATGAGTCTTTGTCGAAAATGAAACAGATGGCCTGGTGTGGTGGCCCGTGCCTGGAATTCTAGTGCTCTAGGAGTCTGAGGGGGGAGGATGATTGGAGACCAGGAGCCAAAGCCAGCCTGTGTCACGCAGGGAGACCCCATCTAGGCACTCTGGGGTTGCGGTGCCTGTAGTTCTGGCAACTCTGGAGGCTGAGGCAGGAGGATTGCTGGAGCCCATGATTTTGAGGTTGGTGGTTAATGGCGGTAGTGTCTCCAGGCTGCAGCCTGGGACACAGAGCCAGATCCTGTCTCCAAAATGTTCAAAATCGTAAACAGATTCTCAACTGCATGTGGTGTGTTCACAGGGCAACTGGTTTTAAAGCCAGGAACAATGGGATTGGGGGGAAATTTTCCCACAGGTGAGAGATGTGTCTCTGGCTTTTCTTGGCAGAAGTGCTCGTTGCCGAGTTGGATGGTTGGCTTGCCTGGGTCCCATTTCTCACCTAGGAGAAGAGAGCCAGCAGGAACCCAGTAAGGGATCCTCGGAAACTCCCACACCAATGCAGGGTCAGCAATTGGGGGTGTTTGGGGCTGAAGGTGCAGAGCTTGGGGGAACCCCACATGTGGGGGTGGGAGGGGAAGGACTGAGGGCAGAAGATTTGCAGGAGAATGGATTTCTTTCTTTCTTTCTTTCTTTCTTTCTTTCTTTTTTTCTTTCATTTCCTCACTAAGTTGCCCAGGTTGCTCTCAAACTGCCCAACTCTGGCCAATATCTCGGCCTGGGCCTCAAAAGCTGATGCCATCACAGGCTTTCTATTTGGTCGTCATCCTGGTCTTCCTGCCTGGTCTTGAACTCTGGACCAGGGTTGATACTCCTGCCATGGCCTGCACTCACCCAAGGTTTCCTGAGATTTGTTTGGGGTCAAGGTGGGGGATTACTATGGTGTCCTGCCTGGTCTCAAGCTCCTGGGCTCATGCCATCTTCCCATCTCAGACTCCCCGAGTGCTGAGGAGACAGGCGTGAGTCACCCAGCCATCCCCCCCATGAAAGCTGGAGAGG
>NW_007254219.1:0-14324 GCF_000164805.1 Carlito syrichta | reverse complement strand
TTGTGTGTGTATGTGAAAGGAACTAATAAAAACTTACTTTTGAGGAAACTACCCAAATTTTTTATGTAGGCCACCTTTGTTTACTGAATAAATCTAAAAAAAAGGTTCCTGTAGAGAAATATTTATCCAAATAAATATGGAAGAATCATCTCAGTGTTAGTCAAAAATGATTTGTTATCACAAATTTTTCTTTCAGACAGAAGAGGCTGGAAAAGATGGAATCATAATTTTAGTTTTTAGTTTACAACAGTTCCCTCATGATTACAACGTACTCATACAGGAAACTGTCTACTTAGACAAATAGAGTAGATAAGAGTTATTGTTTTGTTTATATAAGGACATTGAGAGCTGGCTAGATAATTGAACATTCACAGGCCTGAATTCACTGAAAAAATGGTTCAGTAACACTGCCCTTTTATTACATGGATTCAGGTATGAGTTTCCTTTAAAATTTCCCACTCTTTCCCAGATACTCTTAATTGACATTGGTACTTGAACTTTGCCACTGTTGCAAGAAATCAGTAAGTGCAGCATCAGT
Organism: Carlito syrichta; assembly: GCF_000164805.1. NCBI lineage: Eukaryota > Metazoa > Chordata > Mammalia > Primates > Tarsiidae > Carlito > Carlito syrichta. The sequence continues at coordinate 13,786 of NW_007254219.1, read as the reverse complement.
TAGTGGTAGTAGGCTCTAGCATTGATAATGATAATGCATAACCTTGCTATCCAGAATCCCTCCAGTCATATATTCCCTCACTCTCACCATCTCCCCTACCCTCACACCACAACCATTGTACCAAATTTATTCCAGGTTATCCCAGTTCTTCTGTCTAGACTTCTTCCACAGATAATAATGGACTACCAGTTCCAGGGATCTTGCCTTATTTTCCTTTCCACAGAAATTGGTTTTTGAAATTTAGTCCTAGTCAATGACTGGTACTTAACCTTTATTCCCTTAGCATTTGGCTTGTTACTATATGGGCTACCAAAAATGAGACCTGACTTTTAACTACACCAATATCTTGAGAGGTCTTCCTGAATTCAAACAACAATATTTGTCCTTTATATCATTATCTGTTTACTTGGCTATTTTTTTCTTCTGGTTTCTAGATATTTATCACATCTTATAAAGCCACTGTATTTCAGCTACCTCTTTCAAACAGAGAAGTCCAAGGATGATCACAGATAAACTCATGAGTGCTAGAAAGTTTATTGTTATTGATATTCCACTGCCCCTGTTCTTGAATTTGAAACTGGTGGCATGCCTCCTCTCCTTGGAAGACTCCATCAACCTCTTTTGATAGAGCCAGTCATAAGCAATGCTTTAAAATTACTGTCATTTCCCCTCATGGAAGAAAACATACTAGTAGTAACTAATATTTATAGATTGTGTTGTAGTTTCTAAATATGGATACTTCATCTCCACTCTTCTATTGAAGATAACCGCTGAAAAGATTTACTAGCAGGTATTCTTATCCTTATTTTACAGCATAGGTAACACAAATTCATAAAAAATAAATTATTTTCTCAAGATCCCAATATTGGTTAGAGGAAAATCAAAGAGGTGCATGTAACCCTTTCTTTGCTGATGTGCTCTTTTTATCACAACTTCCTTTATTAATTATATTTATGTTAATGAATGCTAATGAAAGACAGGAACTTAGAAGTGTTATTTGCCTCATGTCATTTACATCTTATAGTTCACCTCTTTACCAGCAACTCCACCCATCCCATAATCCCTCATGTGGGGAAGTGCATTTACTGGTAGAATCTCAGACATTTATAACAGGTCAACAGTGTTATTTTTTTTTCCTACTGGGGACCATGATGTTGTACTTGAAACACCATGAAGAAATATAGCACATGTAAATTCAACTTCAGACAAAAGATTCTATTTCTGAAACCATTGTCATATCCTTATCCAACATAACTCCTATTCCCAAATACTAGAATTTAGAGACAATACTTTACCAGAACAAGTAGGACATGATTACACAATACTAATGAAATAATAGAATATGAATAATGCTAATTAAAAGACTTGATTGGAATTTTAGCATCTATACAAAATTAACTACTATAAATTCAGAAATAAAGATAAGAAAGATAGTCTTGTTTCCTTAGGCCTTTGTCTATCCCCTGTCCAAAACATTCTGCCCCCATGGAAGTACAATTTGATGAACCTCTCCCTGAATAACTCTTTCTGCCTTTATCAGTGTACAATGTAAAGAATGTACCAGCAATAAATGATGCACAGGTATTTCTGTAATAATCTACTACACATTCCAGAATCCATTCATCTGCTCTTACTGCTTACAAGCTGAACCAATGTGGGGATAAATATTTCAACACTTCTTACCACAGTTTTGCTGAGCTCAACAATTTAGCAAGTTAAGCATACCAGAGACTGAAATACTTTATATATGTATATGTATACTGGGTTGAGGTAACAGAGAGAGAGAGAGAAAGACAACGACAACTGCCCTTTTATTACATGACAAAGATGGGGGAGAAACAGGAGAAGAAGATGGGGGAGAGGAAGAAAGAGAGAGAGAGACAGAGACACACACACACATATACGTATGGGGAAGACAGGGGGAGGGAAAGAGAGAGAGAATGTGTGAAATATTTCTGGCTGGAAATGACTATTTCTCTGAAATAAAATGTGCAATAATTTTCAATTACACTGCACTTTCTGGAATTCTCATTGGCTTTTACCCACTCACTTTCTGGGTCTGGATGTCCAGGGAACATCTTTCATTGACTCATACATTGTCCTGTTCATGCTGTGCAAGTTATAGGACTGAAGTTCCATTAATACCTCAATTACTTTTCAGCACTTGACGGTCATGGGAAACTCTCAAGAGATAAGAAATGTGGCTCTGTGATGGACTGAAAGTAGGACTGTATCACCTAAGAGATATGTTATAAAATTTTCTTATAAAGATTTTTTCCTTTGTCGCATGTTTTACTTTTCCATTTATGCTTTTTTAAAAATAGCTTTCTCTCTCACTGAAAACTAATGATCTTATCATGTGCCATGAAAGTGTCTGTTATATATTTTTATTAAAACTAATTGTACAAGTATTTTAAAGTTAAGAATTGTACTCCAAGGCTTGCTAAGAGTTGCCACAATTCCCCCTTGTCTCTGTTATGTCTCATTCCTTAAAGTCAATCACTTCCTATTCTTCTGATTCATTTTGTGTCTTCCTCTGTGTTTATAAAACAGATGTCTTGGTTACTGCCTATCTGTCTGTCTCTCTCTCTCCTTCCTTCTCTCCCTCCCTCCCTTCCCAATTCAAGAATTCTTATTTTTTAATTTTTTTGAGTCAGGTTCTCACTGTTTCCCAGGTTGGAATGCAGTAGTATCATCACGATCCGTGACAGCCTCAACTTCCTAGGCTCAGGACATCCTCTGTCTCAGCCCCTGAGTAGCTGGGACTACAGGCACACAATACCACATCTGACTAAAGTTTGTTTTAAAAAAAATTGTAAAAATGAGATTTCATTATATTGTCCAGGATGGTCATGAACTCCTGGACTTAAGTGATCCTCCCATCTCTGCCTCCCAAAGTGCTAGGATTACAGATATAAGCCACCGCACTTGGCCTTAATTCAAGGAATTATCTGTTGACATTCCACTATAGTAGATGGAGCGTCCCAATGCTATCATATATGCACTTTTCTGTTCCTATCTGCCAGTATAATAATACAATTTTACAATTTTGAATTAGAAAGTGTTCAATGTTTTTTTCATTATGAACATGTAAATATCACTCACCATAGATAAGCATACATTATGCATAATAGCTTCCTATCCCTGCACAGCATTTTATTTTTCCTTATTATTCTGTTGCTTATTTTTTACATCCTTATGCCAAACTCCTGGTCAGCAGACAGTTGTCAAGAACTCCTTTTAATAGGCTCCACCAATTTAAGCATGCTATCAATTTTATTACCTTTAAAAACTCCAAACCACTACTGACTGCACTGACTTTTTTCTACACCTGTCTCAGTGATTGCCCCTCAATTTTGGCCTTTTTGGTAATCTATGAAAAATTCATCAATTCTGCAGTTATTTAGAAGCTGCTTTTCTTATCTCTGGTGTCTTTGTCTTCTTTAGTTAATGCTTTTTTTTTTGATAGAGCACATCCCCTAATAATATTTTCTGAAAAAGAATCTGCAGCAGGTTAATTACTAGAGTCTCTGATTGTGTGTATCTTTATTTCAGCCTTATATTTACCTTTTAGTATATTTGGCTACAAAATTTTATGTTGAAAATGACTTCTCTTGGATATTTAAAAGTTTGTTAGATGTCTGGCTTTCAGGGTTGCTTTAGAACATTGCAATCCTCACTAACTCTTGTCTTTGTGTGTGATTTACATTCATCTCTGGAACCCAAAGCTATAAAATTTCATGATGACGATGTTGTTTTCCACCCATTGGTCTGAACATCCCTTGGTCTCTTTTAGTCTAAAAAGTCATGACCTTCAGGTATTAGACATATCTCAAATTAGATTTCTAACTTTAAAAAAATTCATTTGCTGATCTTTTTTGTAAATGGAAATTTTTTCCACTTGAGTGTTAGTGTCAGATCTCTTACATTTGTTAGATGTCTGGCTTTCAGGGTTGCTTTAGAACATTGCAATCCTCACTAACTCTTGTCTTTGTGTGTGATTTACATTCATCTCTGGAACCCAAAGCTATAAAATTTCATGATGACGATGTTGTTTTCCACCCATTGGTCTGAACATCCCTTGGTCTCTTTTAGTCTAAAAAGTCATGACCTTCAGGTATTAGACATATCTCAAATTAGATTTCTAACTTTAAAAAAATTCATTTGCTGATCTTTTTTGTAAATGGAAATTTTTTCCACTTGAGTGTTAGTGTCAGATCTCTTACATTTGTATTTTTATTTTGACTTCTCTGTCTCGAATGTGTTCAAAAGTTTTTGTTCTCACTCATAAGCAGAGAAAAAAAAGTGAAAAAAAGTGGGAGAGAAGAAAAGTGAACAAACAAACTTATGAGGTTCTTGTTGCTCTATGTTTTCATAATCCTTAAATAGGTCACTATTCTAGCACTTTTCACACTGACTAAAACCACACAAAACAAATGCCTTCTTGAGTAGGAATCATGTCTCTTTTCATCATCATCCTCAACATCATTTTCCTCCTTCTCCTCCTATCTTCTCCTCGTAGAATGAATAGCAGAAAATTTGCAAGACAAAAGTGTGTGGAATTTTATATATATAATGCTGGGAGAGAAAGCAAAATTTTTTTTCACTTTTTCTTGTTTCCTTTTTTATTATTTTTATTTTAAGATTTGGGGTGCAATTCAGGGTTAGTTACATAAGTGTTATTGTATAGGTAAATTTGGGATCCTTATTGATGTTATGTGGCCCTTACCCCAGCAGTGTCCCATTATTGCTAATCCCCTTCTTATAGTATTATGATAAATGTTCAGGGTCTATTTATGAATGAGAACATGCAGTACTCAGATCTTTGTTTCTGTGACAAATCACTAAGTATTAAAGACTCTAAGTCAATTCAAGTTGTTGCAAAGTCCATAATTTTGTTTTTCTTTTTGTCTTAAATACTTAAAAAATTTTTTTAAGATATGGGGTACAGTTCAGGGTTAGGTAAACAAATGTTCATTATTCAGGTACCCTTGTTGATGAGGTGTGCACCACCCACCCAGAAAATTCCCACTACTGCCAATCCCACCCCCTTCCCACAATTTCCCACTATTGCCAATTCTTTTCTTATGGTATTATGATAATTGTTCAAGACCTGCTTATGAGTGAGAACATAATACTCCATAGTGTGTAGGTACTATATTTTCTTTGTCCAGTCCTCTTTTGATGGGCAGCATAGTTGTTTCCATGCCTTTGTTGTTGTGAATAATGCGACAATAAACCTGTGTGCACAGGTTTATTGTTTTTTTTTTATAGAGTGATTTGAGTTCCTCCCAGAAGGTATATTCCCAGAAGGGGGATTGCTGGGTCGTATAGAAGGTCAATTTTTATATCTTTTAAAAATTGCCACACTGTTTTCCACAGAAGTTGTGTTAGCTTATGCTCCCACCAACAGTGTAGAAGTGTTCCCTTTTCCCTGCATCCTCTCTAGCATCTGTTGTTTTTTGAGTTATTGATCATGGCCATCCTGACTGAAGTTAGGTAGTATCTCAGTGTGGTTTTAATTTGCATTTTTTTGATGATTAGTGAGGCTGAGCATTTTTTCATTTATCTGCTGGCTGTTTCTATGTCTTCTTTTGAGAAGTGCCTATTCATATATTTTGCCCACTTTTTAATGGGCTATTTGCTTTTTTCCATTCGGCATGTTTGAGTTCCTTGAAATCCTGGATATGAATATCTTTCTCTCTTTTCTATCTTTGTCAGATATACAGTTGGAAATATTTTTCCCATTCTGTGGGCTGTCTCTCCACTCTCTTGATGGTTTCTTTTGCTTTGCAGAAGCTTTTCACTTTGATGTGGTCATTTGTCTATCTTATATTTTCTGGCATTCACTTTTGGAGAGGTGATCAGGAATTGGTTGCCTATTCCAACTTCTGTAAGGGTGTTTCCTATGATTTCTCCTACGAGTCTTATAGTTTGAGAGCTGATTTTTGTGTATGGTGATATGTAGGGATCCTGTTTTAATCTCTTGCATGTGGTCAGCCAGTTTTCCCAGCACAGGATATTTCTTTAAGTTTTATTTGACAGCAAAATAGGTCAAAATAATGTTAAAGGATTGGGCTATACATGACTCAGCTTATCTGTAAAATGGGATAATTTCACTGCAATAACAGAATACCTGACTATAAAAGTGGCTACAATGCAAAGAGTATATTTTTATCATATTACCTGATATGTACAGGTAGATTGCTCCAGGCATGTCCAGTAAATGGCCATCAGTGATGCCAGCGGCTCTTGCTTCTCTCTACCTTGATTCTTGGCTCCATGTTGGCAGCAAAATTTCATAACGTATTTCCACAAAATTATGTCCCAGTGAAAAAGAAAGCCAAGAGGTATCAGACACCTTCTTTTGCATCTATATCTCTCTTTTTGTTTCTGTCTCTCTCTCTCTCTCTCTCTCTCTCTCTATATATATATATATATATATATATATATATATATAATATACATATATTGTTTCAAGAACTGGCAAGTTATTCCAGTTCGCATAATCAGGATGACTCCTAGAACTACTAGAAAAGGATAGCTCTTATTTTTTCTAGGGCAAAACCAGTAAATTTACATCTGATATTTCTGCTGATTTTCTTGTCTGCATTGTATCTACCTAGGACTGAGGCCCACACAAAAGAAGACAGTGCCAGGAAATAGGCAGACATATTACTGATGTCATAGTTTCCAGTGATGTGTGAAGCCAAATTTACCACTAAGCTTTCCTGATATATAAAAATTATATGTTTTTTAAAATGCTAATTTAATATGAAATTATATCTCTAAATCACAAGGATCCTAAATATTACAGAGAAAATAACTTTTATGATTAACTATTCTTCTTGGTCTGCAGTATGATTATTCTTGTTTGATTATTATGCTTTGAGATCTTGATATGTGGTACCATGTGATCATTAACATATCAAACTATCTTGCATTAATGCATAATTATTCATTATAATGGTAAAAGATCTTGCTCTGAAAAGTGATAGTTGTCCTTGTATAGAAATCATAATGAACTATTGAATAAGTAATAAAAATAAAGATAAAATAAAATTTAAATATTTCATATAATAATTGTTGGATCTTAAAATAAGGAAATAATTCAAATTTTAAAATGGAGAATTTTTAAAGTATATAGTTTGTGAAATGTTTTTTAAAAATCTCTTTATTATACAGGTTGACTATTCAAACCAGACATACAAAAATAAAAATAAAGCCTCATAAATAAAATTTTGTGACATGTAGAACAAAATAAAACCATAAAACCTCAAGTTTGTCTCTGTTTATAATGAAGATATATTTTCAAAATTAACTCTGGATTGATATTATGCTAAAACATATCTGAGTTTACAAAAGCTAGAAAAATTGTTTTCCTTCCAAGGGAAGAGAATTACAGAAGTAAGCTAGCTGAGGCCACTTGGTGGTAATTATGATAACTGAATTAAATTCTAAATTTGACTTAGGGAAAATAATCATCCGGGAAAAAAGTTATTTCAGAATAATTAATGAGCATCCACCTCCAGGCAAGATACTGGGGCTAAGTGTAGGTTAAATTTGACTTGGTAAATGAATTTGGGCTCTGTTTTCCCTACCACCCCTAATTTACTGTCAGATGAGGAGATTTTTAATAATAATAAATTCACCTTGACATGTGAAAAATGTGATTAATAATGATCATAAGGAACAAAGAGTGGGTGACAGGGTAGATAAGAAAAGTCTTTGGCATAGGTTACAGTGGGGACACTGCATTATAGGGAATAAAGTACTGAAAAGCTCTCAGCAAAGTTAAACATGATGAGTCAGGAAAAAAAAAACTAGCACATGTTTATATGTAGAACAGAGTAGAGGCAAGATGATGAAGGATTGTGTGGGCTGAGATAAAAGTTTGAATATCACTGCATGAGATAAGTAAATAATGAGAAGATTAACATAAGAAACATACTTCTTCAAGACTTGTACAGAGTTACTTTTACATTAAACAATATGCAATATTCTAATTTTCTTCAGACAGTAGTTTCTCTGCTTATTTTTATTCAGCAGAGCAAGAATGAGTATATCAACATACTAGTATATAATAATTTCTATTAGACATATAATTACTGTCTATTATAAAATTTAGTGTTATAAAATGCATATATTTGTATAGAATACAAAAACATTAAATTTTACTCATATAAAACAGATTATAATCCATAACATATCATTGGTGAATGAAAATATTCATTCAGTTTATTTGAATAAAGAAGGAACATCAGAATTTGCTAATAGAGTGTACTTATTTAATTTACTTAATTGCTACCTTTGACTTCATCACAAGAACTTTTTATATTTAAAATTCTATTCTTTTAAATACTATAATCTGGTCCCATCACTGCAACATAACTGAAATTGCTTTTTTAAAATAGAAAAGAACAGTGGATTGTATGCAGGTCTTCAGGCTATAGTAAATTGAATAGATCAGATAACCTTTTGTATTTCCAAAAAATAAATAAAAACACTAAAACACCACATAGGGGCTCCAGAGATTCACTAATACAAAAAATCCAAAGAAATTATTTGTGAAGAACCACCGCAACTGTAGGTAAGTAAAGCAAGAGTCAGTGGCCCTCTGGTTGGGTCTCACACCACCCCTCACTACTTGTAACCCTAAGCCTGGTTGACATCTAAGGTTTATAAGGGAAACATTGGTTGCATAAAGCAGCAGATTTGTTCTGAGAGGATAGACTTAGTTTGGCACAGAGTTAGTAAAGGAATCAAGCACAGTGGGAACTGAGTGGAGAACAACCTCAGCTCTGACAATATGAATTGCAGTTGCAGTTGGGGTAAGCTGAAAGCAAGTCAGAAATTTAGTGGAAAAAGTCCAAAAATGAGGGCTTAGAAGAAAAGCAAACCAAAACAAGTTATTCTCACATCATTGAAGCTAAAACCAAGCATTGAGAGTGCCTACTGTAATGTCAGTGCAAAGGAGTTCCTGAGAATTATCTCAACCCAAATTCAGTTAAATTGAAAGAGGGTGGGAGCCTCAAGTGCTTGAAATATTTTGTGCAAACTTTGGCTCAAATTATTTGCTGACCTTAAACTATGCAGAAGCAGGAACAGTTCATTAAAAAAGTTTCAAAATAAAACATAAGAATCAAAGCAAAAACTGTTAAAAAAAATGTTAGGAGTTGTGCAATTAAGGGAAACATTCAGTAGATGAAGTTCAAAAATGTTATCAAAAATTCTGATGATCAGATTTTAAAATCTACAGCTACCATAATGTCTTGTTAAAACAAACAAAAAAAGTAAATCTAGATATCATTAAGAAAAAAAATTTCTGACACTTGTTAAAATGGTAAGAAAGACTTTATTGAGAAATATTGGGAAGACTGATAAATATTGGGAAATATTTAGAAATACTGGGAAATATTGGACTTGTTCATGGCCCAAAGGTAATATTTTGAGAGCACAAACTTCAGAGGTACCTGATGAGTACTGAGTTCCAGGTGCACCACCCCCTACTCTGATCCAACCATGGGATAAAGGATGTAGCCAGAAAAGGACAAGGAAGAACTCCAAAGAGATCAGTAGTGAGTCGGGGCTGACACAAACCCCTTCCTCCCCAGCAATCCTCTGAACATCAGACCTACATAGCTGGGCCAAGACTGAGAGAGACAAACCCAGATGGAGCCTGGACATCAGTCGCAATAGGAGAACCCCACTCCAGGATAGACGTGGCTGGGGCAATCTCATGAGAGTACACACCTGGGGAAGAGACTATCCTGTACACCCCCAACAGAGATCTTCCTGACCAGAGGAGAGTGGGAGGGAAGGGATGAAGTACCACCCACCTCCACTGCCCCTCCTCCTTCCCTGCTTCATTCCCTGAGGAGAAAGTGCTAGAGGTGGCTCTACAGGAGAGATCTGATTAGAGAAACAGTTACAGAGCCTGCCACAAGAGGACAAGTTTTTTGTCTGATTTTTTTTTTTTAACTTTCAATTATTTTTATTTTAAAAAGTTTTCTATTTGTAAATTTATCTATTTTAAAATATTTTTCCTTTGTGCATGAATGTGTATGTAAGGCTTTGGCCTGCATCCCCTCCCAAATTTTTTTCTTTCCTTTCTCTGTTTCTTTCTTCTTTTATTTGTCTCTGTTTATGTGTGTATGTGAATGATTGAGTTCATATTTTGATTTTGTTGTTGGTTTTTGCTGCTTTGTTCTTCTGGTGTTTTTTTATATTCTTTTTTTTATAATTTAAGGGGTGTGTCAATATATGTGAGAGGTTCCACCTGAATACCCCCTTTTTTCTCTCTCTCTTTTGTCTTATTCTCTCCCCTTTGGTCTTTTTCTCTTCCTTCTCTATTCACTTTGTACTAGGTGTGTGTGTGTGTGTGTGTTTAGTTTGCTTGGGGTTTTTCTGTTGCTGTGGTTTGTTTTGTCTCACTTGGTTGTCACTGCAGATTGTTTTGTAGTGTGGGTTGGTTTCTGCTTTGCATGATCATACAGAGTGGTGTTGGGGAATGGATCTCAGGGAAAACATGCCACAATAAGTGAACATTTCAATTTGCAAGTAGCATCTGATTCCTAGCATCCCATCCCCCACTTTACTCAGATTTCAAAAACTACAAGAGACAGCAAAACTTCCCATCCACCATCCTATTTAAAAATAGAACAAATCCAGAGCCCAGATCAGGGAAGAATAGAGGACTGAGCAAACATCAGAAGGGAAAGCCTCTCCCACTGACACTGAATAACAGAACTAAAGAAAAAAACAAGAGATCTGTCACAAATGAGGAAAAGTCAAAGGAAGACCTCAGGCAATTCCAAGTCTACCAAAGATAAAATTCCTGAGAAATCAGACCTTGGTGCCCAAACAATGGAAGACAGGAATGACTGGCCCCAGAATATGACAGGGATCAGAGAATGGTTGGAAAGAGTGAATAAGCCTCAAAAAAGACAAGATGCAACATTGAAAGAACTTGTAACAGAGATTCTGGCAATAAAAATTTCATCCAGGAAATAAAAAAACAAGATGACTAGCATGGAAAGCAGAATTATTCAAAGTTGAAAAAAAAATTTCAGAACTTGAAGACCAGAACATGGGAATTAACCCGATCTGTAAAAAACACAGAAAGAAGACCCCAGAAAAGAAAGAACAAAGCCTAGTCGGGCATGGCAGTGCATGCCTGTAGTTCCAGCTACTTGGCAGACTGAGACAGAAGGATTACCAGAGCTCAGCAGGTTGAGGCTGTGGTGACCGGGAGCATGCCACTGTCCTCCAGTCTGGGTGACAGAGTGAGATTCCAATTCAAAAAAAAGAAAAGAAAGAAAAACAAAAAAGAAAGAACAAAGCCTGTAAGAGATGTGTGATTATATCAAGAGGCTGAACCAACACCTGATTGGCACCCCAGGAGAAGAAAGGGAAAATGAGAAAAACTTGGAATAAGTATTTCAGGAGGCAATCCAAGAAAACTTTCCCCATCTCACCAGAGATGTGACCAGTCAAGCACAAGAGATACAGAGAAACCACACAAGATATCATATGGGAGGATCAACCCCTAGACACATAGTAATTTGCCTACACAAAGTAGGCATAAAAGAAAAAGAAAAAATCCTAAAGGCAACAAGAGAGAAAGGTCAGACTACTTAGTGGGGAAAACCAGTCAAAATAGCAGCAGACCTATTGGCAGAAACACTACAAGCAAGAAGGGACTGGAGCCATATATTCAAGTCCTCAAAGACAAGTAATTTCAACCAAGAATTTCCTATACAGTCAAACTCAGCTTCATCAGTGATGGAGAATTAAAATCCTTCCCAGATATCCAATCCCTAAGAGATTATGCAGCTTCCAGACCAGCTCTACAGGAAACACTTAAAAAGGTATTAAGCACAGAAGAAAGAAAACAAAGAATCACCATACACTTCCCAAGAGAAGAGCAGAGCACAGAATCAATAGAGAATATAGCACAAGAAACTTGAAAACACATGCATACATTAACCCCAAAGCCAAAACAAAACAAGCAAAGAAAAAAAAATTTATAAGAATCTCATGACAGGGATAAGCAATCACATTCAAATAATTAGCCTGAATGTGAATGGACAAAATACACCACTGAAAAGACACACAATGGTGGACTGGATAAGAAACCATGACCCCATTATTTGCTGCATCCAGGAGACTCATCTCACTATAAGGGACACACACAGACTCAAAGTTAAAGGATGGAAAATGAGTTTCCAGGCAAATGGAACACAAAAGAAAGCAGGAGTTGCAATCTTAATATCAGACAAAACAACCTTTAAGTTATCAAAAATTTAAAAAGATGCAAAAGGACACTGCATAATGATAAACGGTTCAATCCATCAATAAGAAATATTCATCCTAAACTTACATGCACCCAACACAGGAGCACCAGCATTTATAAAGTAACTACTAAATAAACTAAAAAATATATATTGACTCAACACTATTATAGCAGGGGACTTGAAAACCCCACTGACTATCTATCCCTAGATAGATCATCAAGGCAAAAAATCAACAGGGAGATCCAGAACCTAAACTTGATTCTTGACCAAATGGACTTAGTAGATACTTACAGATTATTCTACCCAACAACCACAGAATATACATTCAACTCATCACCACATGGAACATACTCCAAGATTGATCACATCCTTGGCCATAAATCAAGCATAAATCATAAGGTTGAAATCTTGCCATGCACATTCTCAGACCACAGTGGAATAAAAATAAATATCAAAACCAACAACATTTCCCCAAAACCCACAAAAAAGACATAGACACTAAACAGCATGATGCTGAACAATGACTGGGTCAACACTGAAAACAGAGAAGAAATTAAAAGATTCCTGGAAACAAATGAAAATGAAGAAACATCTTACCAAAACCTTCGGGCTGCCATGAAATCAGTTCTAAAAGGGGAAATTATATCTCTATAAGCACACATCAAGAAAATGGAAAGATCACAAGTGGAGAACCTAACAAGATACCAAAACACCAACTTTAGCAGAAAAATCCAAATCACAAAAATAAGAGCCGAAATACAGAATATGGAAGACAAAAATATTATAGAAAACATCAACAAAACAAAAAGCTGCTTCTTTCAAAGAACTAACAAGATTGATAGACCCTTAGCCAGAATAACCAAGAAAAAGAGAGAGAAAGCACAAATAAACATAATCAGAAATACCAAAGATCAAATCCCAGCTGACCTTGAAGAAATACAAAGGATTACAGAGATTATTATGTTCACCTATATGGAAACAAACTTGATAACCTAGATGAAATGGAGGACTTTCTGACATCACACAACTTCCCCTTGTTAAAACAAGAAGACTTTGAGACACTAAATAGGCAAATAAAAACCCAGGAAATTGACTCTGTCATATGAAAACTACCTACAAAAAAAAGCCCTGGACTGAATGGCTTTCCAGCAGTATTCTACAAAAGTACAAGGAGGAGCTGATACCATTCCTACTGTAAATATTCCAGGCAATTGAGAAAGATGGAATTCTCCACAAATCATTTTACAAAACTAACATTACACTGATACCCAAACTGGGTAAAGATTGAACAAAGAAAGAGAAGTACAGGTCAATATCCCTTATGAACATAGATGCAAAAATCCTCAATAAGATTCTAGCAAATCAGATCCAAAAACACATCTCAAAAATTATCCACCATGACAAAGTAGACTTCATCCCCAGGATTTAGGGCTGGTTCAATATTCACAAGACCACAACTGTCATTAAATACATCAATAGATGTAAAAACT
>NW_007254218.1:7996-14387 GCF_000164805.1 Carlito syrichta | reverse complement strand
TTATTCTGTGGTCTGGATTCTTCTGATGAAGATAAGGCTTTGGTGGTCTTGTCATTCCAGCTCTTTTGGGTGTGACTTTAATCTATTTGTGATATTCCTGTTTCTTTTTTAAAAAAATATGTGTTTAAAGCTGGGCTTGATGCCTCAGCCTGTAATCCAGCACTTTGGGAGACCAAGGCAAGTGGATTGCCTGAGCCCACGGGTTTCAGACCAGCCTGGGCAACTTGACCAGACTTTATCTCTACAATAAAATAAAAAATAGCCAGGTATGGTATTGCACATCTGTAGTTCTGGCTACTCAGAAGGCTGAGGCAGAAGGATTCCTGGAGCCCAGTAGGTTGACACTCGGGTGGCCATAAGCATGCATACCACTGCACTCCAGCCTGGGCAAAGGAGTGAGAATCCAACTCAAAAAGAAAGAAAAAATCCATTGGGTCAAATGTCAAGGTAAGGTTCCAGATGTTCTTGTTGATTTTTTGCCTCAATGATCTATCTGAAGATTTGGGGGAGATATTTAAATCCTCAGTTACAATAGTGTTAGAGTCAATGTACTTTTTTTGTTTGCTTAGTAATTGCTTTATAAATTCTGGTGCTCCTGTGTTGGGTGTGTATATGTTTAGGTAGGATGGAAATTTCTTATTGATGGATTGAGCCTTTTATCATTATATAGTATCCTTCTGTATCTTTTTAAATTTTTGATAGCTTGAAGATTATTTTGTCTGATATTAAAATTGCAACTCCTGCCTTTTTTGTTTTCTGTTTGCTTGAAAGTTTATTTTCCATCCTCTAATTTTGAGTCTGTGAGCATCTGTTGTCATGAGATGCATTTTTTAGAGGCAGCATATTGTTGGGTCATATTTTTTTAATCCAGTTTGCCATTCTATGTCTTTTCAGTGGTGCACTTAACCCATTCATATTCAGGCTAATTATTGAAATGTGTGAGTTTGTCCCTGTCACAGGTTCTTTTAATGCTGTTTTGTTTTCTTTTAACTTTTGCATTAGTATGTGTGTGCATTTTCAATTTTGTAGGTATATCAAATGTTTTATTGACTCTGTGTTTGCCTGCACTCTTGTGAATTGCATGGTCATTCTTTTTTTTTCTATGCATAATACCTTCTTAAGCATCTCCTGAAGGGTCAATCTTGAAATAGTGTACTCTCCTAGGGTCCAAATGTTTGAATGTATGAGGATTTTAATTCTCCACCACTGATGAAGTTTAACTTAGCTGGGTAGAAAATTAATGGTTGGAATAGTCTTTGAGAACTTTGAACATTGGACTTCAGTCCTTTCTAATCTGTAGTGTTTCACCAGAAAAGTCTGGTGCTATTCTAATTGGTTTTCCATGGTAGGTAATCTGACATTTCTCTCTCACTCCTCCTGGGATATTTTCTTTTATACCTACTTTGTTGACACCCAAGCCAGGTAAAGACCCAAAAAGAAAAAGGGCTACAGGCCAATATCTTTGATGAACATAGATGCTAAAATTCTCAATAAGATCCTAGCAAACTGGATTCAAAGGGAGGGGGCTTCAATTTTTTGACCCACCTCCTGCTCACAATGCAGTCAGGCAGAGGATTTGTCTGGTCATTCCACTGCCTCAACAGATCCTCTTGTGTCCAACCCTCTTCTCATGTGCTGATCAGGCTACTCCCTGGATGAATCAGATGACTTGCAGACTGCTGAGGGAAGTGGGTTGAATCAGTTCAACACTCATCCTTATGCATGTGCTTTGGGCTAGATCTTTCTCCTTCAATTGCACCTGTAGTCAAGTAAATGGTGCAGTGTGAGGGATGGGGTGACTGAGACTCTGCACCAGCCTTGTCCTTTCAGGGATAATGCACCTAGGGAACCCTCTCTGAGGTTCTGAATTCATGGTGATTAACCCCGGAGAGGTGCAGGATTCACCCTTCAGTCTCAGAAGACAGAACTTCTGCTCAAATTGGAAGGTAGGAACACATCTCTTCCAGGGTTCAGGACAAAGATGATGACAGCACTCATGTGTTTTCTCCCCTGTTGGGACTCAGAAACTGATTCTCTTGCTGCACTTTCTCCACAGTCCCTGATATCAATATCCAACTTGGTGCCAAAGATTGTAGTGGTTGGTCAGATGCCAGGAACTGACCGATGGCTGATCCCCACCACTTTCTTCTGAGTAGGGCCTAAAAGTGATGCCTGCCTCTGAGCTGTGACAAGCATTGGAATCCAAGCATCAGCATGCATGGCAACTGCTTCAGCAGGAAAGCCCAGTTTCTGGATCCCCACTCTGCAGACACTCACACAATCACTTGCTCACACAATTGCATGCAAATTTGTCCTTATGCACACTCACGTATACAGAGACTCATACCTTGACCGACTCTGTCACCATCTTGGAATCCCCACAGCACAGTGGGTCTTACTGTCTCATTGTCTCCAGCCTCCAGGCATTGCTCCCCATTCTATTTTCCTCCAGGCTCTGAGTTGCCTGGGGACTCTGAGACAAACTTGCCCCTCCCGATACTCCCCACTGCCTGGGTACTTTTTGCCACCTACTCAATGTGTGGATAACTTATGATAACTCTTGACTCCTTCCTCCTTCTCTTTTTATGGCAGGTGTAGAATTTGGCTGGGGAGGCAGAGGTAATCATGTGTCTAAAATTGGCCATCTAATTTTTAATTTAGTAGATTATTATTTTTTGCAATTTTTTATGAAACTCATCATCACATTTTTTAAATGTTCTATGGACATAGAAAAAAATATATTCATGGCATGCTTTATGTGGGAGCCAATTATAATTCCAAAAACACATTATCAAGTGTCATAGTACATAATGTCAAATTTCTGAAATATCAAAATTTCTAAAGTCCACACTCTCTAAAATCAAAATTCTGAAAGATCAAATTTCAAAAAATATAATTTTAGAAAAAACTAATGAAAATATTTAAAAGACATTTGTTTATATTTTAAAAGGGGATTGATTTCAGACATATGTATAAAGCTGACAGAACACTCCATAGGCCACTTTACACAAGAAGAAATAGTTAATAATAGCATTCCCATTTTGCAAGCATCAACATTCAGGTGTAGTAACAGTAGTCACATGGGTAGAACAGCTATGAGGAGATGAACTGAATTCATAAATAGAACAAATGAGGGAAATGTATGGATAGCTATCACCATGACTGGTAATTGTGTGCACCCAACTTTATAACTGTGTTCATCTGATACACTAAGACCAGCCACCTCAGTCTTTTGATGAGATCCATCGAAAACCACAATGGGTCACCACTGCCTGTGCAGTTCCCCAAAGAACCAAGATCCCAAGAAACTGTTTCTTTCACAAATGTAGATGCATAAAAAGACATATCTTTATTTATTGATGTTGTTTCATGATTTACATACACATATGATGCTTACACACAAAGTCATTGCTGTGATGACATAATTTCATGGTGTGGAGACAACAGAAGAAAAGTCTGTCCCAGCTCCCAGAAAGAGGCAAATTCACCTTCTGTTCTCTCCAGGCCCCTGCTAGATGGGATGCTGTCCTCAGCACTGAGGGCAGATCTTTTCCCCTCATCCACTCACATTCACACTCTCATCTTCTCTGGGATCACCTCGCAGACACCCCCAAACTAATGCTTTGCTAGGTTCTAGGTATTTTTTAGTCCAGTCAATGCATAAAATTAAGTTTACAGGCCTGCCCCCTGTCACCTTGGCTCCCACAGGTGTGTCGTGTAAGCCACATTGAATTTCCAAAACAGTAACAAGGTCATTGCTCCACTTAATACAATGTCACGTACATAGTACAACAATCCTGCATGCAACCAGAAGCACACCAACATCTTCCTCAGAATTTGAGTTTAAGGATTTCAGCATTCAAGATTTTAATTTTGGGGAATTGTGAATTCTCAGATTTTAGATGTTAGAGATTTAGATTTTAAGGGGTTTGATCTTTCTGGATTTTAACATTCCGGATTTTAATCTCTTGGGATTGTGATTTTCAGGATTTTAGACATTAAGGATTTTGATATTTGGGGGTTTTAATATTCAGGAATTCAGTGTTCAGGAGAGATTTGGTTTGCTAGGTGCTTGGCTGTCCCAGGGTTCCTACAAAGCTGTGGTTTTGCCAGCCCAGAGAAAGAAGAGGAAGAGGCAAGGGAGTGAAGGATGTTTGAGGAAGAGGGACCAGAGACCTGAAAATGAAATGAAGTGGCAGTTGAGCAAGCGTGGCAACTCATCTTTCAGAAACAGCCACACTGCAGTGGCTCTTCTGCGTCTACACATCCAGTGCCTTGCCCACCTGACCCATTGAAACATCTTTGTTCAGTGTCTGCTATAATCCTGTTCATTTGGTTTTCATTTATTTTAATTTCAGGGGCTACATGTACAGATTACATGAGTATGTGGCGAAATGCTGGGGTTTGGGCTTCCATGGACCTGTCAGCCACGTTGTCCACATGGAACCCATCGACTCATTTCAGCCCTTGCCTCTCGCCTTCTCCTTTCCCCACTCTCTGTTGTTCCTGCCTTTATGTCCAAGGGTACCTGGGGTTTAGCTCCCACTCATAAGTGCAAACATGTAGTATTTGGTTTTCTGTTTCTGCATTAATTCACTTTGAATAATGGCCTCCAGTTGCATCCATGTGGCTGCAAAGGATGTGACTTTGTTCTTTTTTATGGCTGCATAGTATTCTGTGGTGTATATGTACCACATTTTCTTTATCCAGTCCAGTGCTGTTGGTCACCGATTTGGTTCCGTGACTTTACTCTTGTGAATAGTGCTGCAGTTAACATGCAAGTGCAGGTATCTTTTTGATAGAATGGCTTGTGTTCCTTTGGGTATTAACCCTGTAGTAGAAATCCCCCTTTTTGCAGAGGAGCTGAAATGGGGGTCCATGAGGAAAGGGCAAAGCTGGATTTCTAAAGGGAAATCTCAGCAGGGTAGGGAGGCTTTCTGTTGCTGGGCAAGCACACACTCAGGACTTGAAGCAGTCCCAATCTCAGCTAGGACCTCAGGGGGGATGGAGTCCAGATGTAGTTTGGTTCTCTGCTCAAATCTCCCCAGCTGAGCTCAAGGTTTTGGCCAGCTGCCTCCTCCTCTGAAACTCAAGGTCCACTTGCACACTCAGATGGTTGTGCAGAATTCAGTCCCTCGAGATGGTCATCCCGAGGTCCTCCTTTGTTGCTTACCAGGGCTCCCCTCAGTTGCAGAAGCACCTGTGATCCTTGCCCTCTGGGGAACATCCTAATTTCTGCTTACTAATGCACCCCTGGAGCACCAATGCACCCCTCTCACAACAATCTTCTTTAACAGACATTAGAACATTGTGGAATTCATGAATGGATCATGATTTCTGTACTCAGTGGTCCTGGGTGCCAGCTCCATCCCTAAAATTCACATGTATGCTCTAAGCGTCCACAAAGAGGCAATCCTATGGCCTCCCTATGACAGCACAGATTTCCAGACATGCAGAGACCTGAGCTCACCTCAACCCTCCCCTAGAGGACACTTGGGGAAATAGGGAACAGTGAGAAAATTTAGTGGCTCTAGGCCCCTGTTGGACAGGATTCGGGCCTCATGCCCTCCTTGAGTCCAAGTCCAGTGCTCCCCACGCCAGCTTCTACTGCCCCCAAATGACCTATCACTTAGCCATCAGGACCATATAAGGATCCTATAAGAAGTCTCTGTACAGATAGATGTGCAGTTGTGAGGAGTGTGTCGTGTCCCTGTTGATTGGGCACTTATTTCCTGAAAATGGATTCGACTTTAAAACTCACCATAGTGTTCAGAAAAATGACTGAAATAGAAGAATCAAGCCACAGAATGCTGTGCATTGAAAGAGGACAATGCTTCATCAAATTGAAGTTCAGTGTGATTTTCAGAGATAAAGATGAAACCCACCAGGAATGAAGCTGCCTGCTGGGCAGAGATTAATTTCAAGAAATCAAGACCTGGCCTTGGTGAAAAGGAGTGAGGATCCCCCTGGTGAGAGCCCAGGGGCCGCTTACCCACCCCTGCAGAACCAAGGCTTGGATTGAGGTCAGGCAGAAGCCACCATCCCAGAGGCTGTGACAGCAGGGCTAGGCCCCTGTGCACAGCAAGGGCATCTCTAAGGCTGGAGCATGCTCTTCCTGCAAGAGAATGAAAAGAGATCACTTGCTGGAGCTGGACACAAGGAGAGTGCTCAAGAGAGGTCCACAGAGACAGGAGGTGGTCAGGGGACCAAGGACCTGCCCCATCCCCCACCCCCCATCTGTGGTCATTGATGGGAAGGCAGGAGCTGGCTGGGGTGATGAGAGAGTGATGATGCCGCCCCTGCACAACAAGAGCAGTGAGTCAAGTTGGAAACTACCACGGGATGAGGTAGGAACTTGAATATGTCACTCATCTACAAGTTTCACGTCAGA
>NW_007254218.1:0-5394 GCF_000164805.1 Carlito syrichta | reverse complement strand
ATAGACTTATTGCATCTCTCTTGGGTTCAGGTTTCTCTCCTGTATTTTTATAAATATATTTTAGCATTCTTAAAATACTGACTCCACACTGCAAGGATTGAACAACATTACAGATGGGCAGATTATCTCATTGTCATTAGATTCTTTAAAGGATAATACCAGGAGACATGTGAGTTAAATATACTCCATGCTTTCCAGTTTACCATGAAACTTATATATTTTCCACCTGTAGCAAGATGTGAAGGCATTCCCAGGGCTGCTGGCCCAGTTTCATTCTGTTGCAGCTCAGGCTATTAGCCTCATGGGACACTTGTGCTTCCAAACATGGGTGCACCCTCTGCCCTCACCTCCAGGACAGTCACACTGTCTTGAAACTGACAGAATTGTTGCTCAGTGGCTAGTTAAGAGCAACAGCAAGTGTTTTTACTTTGTTGAGTAAAACTGCAAATAAATGGGGAAAGGTATACCATTTCTGATCATGTATCCTGTGTTGGGAGCAATGCACAGTGCTTGGCACCAGCTCAGTGGTCACCATTCCAAAGTGGAAACTACCACCATGAAAACAAACTTGGAGCCGGGCTCGGTGGCTCACCCTATAACCCCGTGCCTTTGGGAGGCTGAGGTGAATGGATTGCCTGTGCCCGCGGGTTCAAGACCCACCTGGAAAATTTGGCGAGACCTTGTCTCTAAAATAAATTTTAAAAATCAGCCGGGCGTGGTAGTGCATGCCTGTAATTCCAGCTACTTGGTAGTCTGAGGTGGAAGGATCGCTGGAGCCCAGCAGGTCGAGGCTATGGTGGCCAGGAGCGGCCACTGCACTCCAGGCTGGGTGACAGAGTGAGACTCCTACTCAAAAAAAAAAAAAAAAAAAAGAAAGAAAAAGAAAAAGAAAACGAACTTGGAAACTCTTATTTTATTGATCAGTGTATTTTGTACTTATTTTCATCGATTTTGCTTTATCTTGGATAATGCTTTCATCTTTTTTTCTTGCTAAATTTCCTGATACTGAGGAAATGTCTGGAACTATAGTCTGTGATTTCAGAATCCTGATTTTCTGTGATTGTCTAAAATGTTAATATCCACATAATAATTTCTAATGCCACAAACTTAGCCACACCAATTCTTCAATACTTGTGTAGAATGAACATGAATTGAGTATCATTTATGAATTCTCCTCATCCTTGATCTCAACTGACTTCCTATTTTATATTGAGAATTGAACCATCAGAAGACTTTCATGCCTCCTCCCTAAGCTACTCACACCAATCTCTGTGTCCCTGACTCTGCCACCCCCCTGTTACTATAGATAAACTGTCCACAGTCCTATCCAAGCCAACCCCTACCTCACTTGTCCCTTCCCATACCTCCAAGGACATCCTGCCAAAAATTCTTCCCACTTACCTGTGTTATCAGTTCCTTTCTTTACTACTGTATTACCCCGTCATTATTAGACATAAAATCATGTAGAGTAGAAAATAATACTAGAGGTGGATGATGGTAATGGTGGGCTCCACAGTATGAATGTCCTTGATATCCCTAAACTGTATAAGAAAATTCTTTTGGAGATTGCCAATTAAAAGGCGTATGTTTCAGTCTTTGAGTAGCATTCTGTCCTAGCATTGATGTAATTGATATTAATGGCAAATTCATAGAAATACCTAAAATTTTTTGTAAACCTGATTGTTTATAGAATTCCTTTCACATACACTTACCATTATTTAACATGCTTGAACCCTTTACATCATATACTTTCCTTCTTAAATAACCAGTCATACACATACCATTATTTAACA
Source organism: Carlito syrichta (assembly GCF_000164805.1). Taxonomy (NCBI): domain Eukaryota; kingdom Metazoa; phylum Chordata; class Mammalia; order Primates; family Tarsiidae; genus Carlito; species Carlito syrichta. Next base: position 3,601 of record NW_007254218.1, on the reverse strand, counting down.
TGCTTGAACCCTTTACATCATATACTATCCTTCTTAAATAACCAGTCATTTTATGATAGGACAAAAATTTGCCATACAAGATCTTTTCTTATACAAAATTATTATATTTTCTTTATGTCTTTCCTTGCCAAAAACAGCTTTATACTTTCTTTACATCTCTCCTTTACTTTCTGGTTTCTCTTTTTATCTTTTTATAGATAACTTTCTACACATAATTTGAATTAATCCTTTAGTTACTTTTGATTTAGAATAAGGCTGTATGATTCCAGCATGGCTGACCAGGCTCAAACAGCTGGCACCTGTGTTAATTAAGAAACTAATTTGGATTTCAGTGCCCTAACATTCACCTGGGGATTGTTGGGGTGATGATAAGTCATGCCAGGCCCTGTAACAGATTTCCAGGTCTCCTCAGTGGCCACCATACCTGAGCTAGGTGTTCTCTCCTCTCCTCAGAAGAAAGTATACCTGATTCCCAGTGGCTCTCTGGCCTGCTCAGTGGATGAGGTTCTGAAGGTTTAGACCTCTTTGGTACAACTATGCTTCTAGTGTCCCCCGGACTGTACCCATACCAATGTATAGCATTCCCCTTAGCAGGTTTGTTCTTATCAGCTCTCTGATGGAAATTGGGAGTTTTGTCAGTAATGGAAACTGCCAATGGGATGCCTCTTTGGCTCTCTGATTCTGCTGTCCTCTGCACTGACACCCTATTGTTCCTGTAACATCTTGGCTAAAAAAAAAAAATTCTCAAAAGTCTTCTTTAATTGACTATACATTTGAAATTTTTTGTAATGGTCTTATGTAAAAACCCTTTAGAATGAACAAACCATGTGGATGTGAGATGATCTGTCCCTACTTATTTTCAATTATGCACAGGCAAATTTTTTAAGACCCTTTATAAATTACTAAATTCCAGTCTTAATTGTGAGGTGTGGACAATTAGGTGGGAGTGATCAATTCCTATGACTGGAGCCACAAAGAGTGCACCCTGCATTTTGTTCATCCAGTGGAAGAAATACTGGGCTTAATAAAACGACTCAACCTTTTTTCCAAAAAAGAAAAAAACCACTTTAGCAAGTCTAACATAACAAAAACTGGTGTTATTTAGCACTAATGCTTCAGCACATAGTAAAGTTGGAAGATTTTACTACAGCATTTACAAATTGGATTTGGAAAAGCAGATTAAAATGGCAATAGACTGTTTTTCTATGAGTTAACAGGATTAGTTAGTAACACATGATCCTTTGGCTTTTTGTCTGGGAGGCGGACTGGTAGTCCTGGTTGGGATATAATTGAGAGATTTATCATAGAAAAAGGAACATTAACTTTAATATCTTTTCTGTCCTGGCCCCCTACCTGAGGGGAGACCGGTTAAGCCATGGGGGAAGACTGAAAGGGCTTCCTGAATGTGTGGCAGAGAAGTGGGGAGGTGGAGAAGAGGCTAGAGCTGGTCAGCGTGGCCATCAAGTTTAGAGATGGAGGAGAGTGAGAAGGAAGAGCAGAGGGGAAGTTGGCCAAGGACAGGCTGGCAAAAGCAGGTTATGACGAGAGACAGGAAAAGTTAAGTCGGGTGAGTCAGGGTCTGAATTGCTAGAGGGGAAGCAGAAAAGAGGTAAAATAATTAAATAAGGAGCTGGGAAGAGCATGGCACAAGAACAAGGAGTCCGGGTGTCATGCCGTTTTGAAGACCTTGGACTATTTGCCCTTGTGGTGGCAATAGAGGTCAAGTTGAAGAAGAACATCAGGCAAAAGACCCACCTTGAGCCCACCTGGCCTGGTCACCTGGCTGGTATTGAGGAGACACTTAGGTCAGATGCTCCTTTCTTTTTTTTAATTTTAATTTTTATTATAAAGATGCGGGGTACATTTCAGGTTTAGGTATACAAACATTGATCATGCGGACACCCTTGTGAATGAGGTATGCCCCTCTCCCCTAGCAGTTTCCCTCAACTGCCAGTCCCACCCCCTTCCCCTGACAGTTTCCTATTACTGCCAATTGCTTTCTTATAGCATTATCATTGTTCAAGTTCACTTTATGAGTAAGAACATATGGAACTCTGTTCTTTGTTTCTGTGAGAGATCACTGAGCTCCTTTCTAAGGAGAAGTTCCTGAGATTTTCTAGAATGCATTCCAATGAAGGGAGAGCCCCTAGCCACCCCATTTTGAGGGTTTCTCATGAGGGATCCTAAAGGGAGAGAGAGATCGGTTCTAAGAACAGTCTCTGAGAGACTTGACAGAGAAGCAATCATCCACATCTTCAGCTGGCATCTTGGGCAGAGGATCAATGGAGTTGGTGTGAGGACATGGGAATCCAGGGAGGGAGTGTATCCCTTGGTTTCCTCATTCCACTGGAGGGGGTCTTCTGGCCAGTGTAAGGCTGCTGCTGTGTGCATTCAGAGACTTGGTGCCAGAGTCCCAGAACAAGCTACTGAACTGAGACCGTGTCCTCTCAGGTTACGCTCAAAGACCCCTCCCCTCCCATTTTTAGAGTAAAGCAGGGGATTGCATGAGCTCACCAGTGATAATGTAGTTTCATACCAGACAAGGCTGACAGGGAGATGTCAGTTTGATGTGTAATAAGAGTATGAATTAGCTTAACTGTAAATATCTCATTTTGAAGATCAATAACTATTGATTTAAGAGACTATCTGAGCAATATAATAAAAAAAATACTGAGCATGTCATATAACCAGAGATTAGGGTTATGCTATGTAATAATTTTCTTTAAACTTTTCATCCCTTCAGATGCATTTGCTTCCTTTGAATGACTTTATGGTTGGATTTAACCAATGAGAAAGACCAGATGTAACTAAGATGATGAAACAAGAAATTTGGGGCCTTCACTGCATCTTCACCTTCTTCTACCTCTTGTCTATGTCTACATCTTTTTAAGATTAAAAATCCTAGAATGTTCACTCCTTTATTGCCTCAGATCACACTGCTATCTAGTAACTGCATTTTCTCCTGTTACAGGTTCAGGTCTTGCTATGGTAATATCTATTTAGCATTAGAAGCTTCTGAATTTTTATTATAAAATATTCTTACCCATATGTAGTAAGTTGAACATTGGTCCCTCAAAATATATCTCCATGTAGAACCTCGAAATGTAACTGTATTTGGGGAAAAAAAGGTCTTTGCAGATATAGTTAAGCCAAAGATTTTGAAATAGAATTACCATGGATTAGGATGCATACTAAATCCAGTAACAAGTGAATGAAAGACAAAGAGGCAGAGAAAAATTTTAAAAACAGACACAAAAAATAAAGAAAAACAGCATGTGAAGATGATTGCAGAAAATGGAGTGATTCAGCCACAAACCAAGGAAGACCAAGAGTCATTAACAGCAAAATGAAGTAAGGAATGATTCATCCTTTAAAGCCCTAGGAGGAAGGAGTTTCTGCCAACACAGTGATTTTGAGCACTGGCCTCAAGAACTGGTGAGAAATTATTTTTCTGTTGTTATAAGCCTCCCAATTTGGGGTAATTTCTAGGCCCAATCTGACCTAGGAAAGTTTTCTCATTAATGTACTGTCATTGAATCATCTGGAATGAAATCTGTATCCTGCCAGATCCCACCTGATATACCATTCTACCTTCCCCTTT
>NW_007254217.1:1962-2724 GCF_000164805.1 Carlito syrichta | reverse complement strand
GCTGCTGTGGGAGAGAAGGAACTGGAAAATGTTTAGCTAGCAGGATAGTTAGAGACTTGAGCAGAAGCTCTGCTATCTCTCAAGCTGCCTGGTCTGCCAAACAATTTCCAGTTGCTTCTGGGGTCTCTAACTTTTGGTGTCCCTTGCAATGAATGATGACTAACTCTTTGGGGAGCCATATAGCCTTTAAAAGAGCTAAGATTTCTTCCTTTTTTATAGTCTTGCCCACCACAGTAAGGAGTCCCCGTTCCTTGTAGATCATGGCATGTACATGGAGTATAGCAAAGGCATACCAGCTATCAATAAAGATGTTTACCCATTTTCCTATTGTGTGATATGAGCATTTGACATTTAGTGGCAGAAGCTTCCCAGAGTCGAATACCAACAGCGTAAGGAACTGTTAGAGCCAGATTTTGGCTGAAAGACTGTTTATCTGCTTTTTTAACCAGTATAGATGTAGCAGCAATGACATGTAGACAGTATGACCATCCAGAAGCCACTGAATTTAATCTTTGGACAAATAAGCCACCGATCATCTCCAGGGTCTTAGAGTCTGGGTAAGAACCCCTTTTGCAATTCCCCGCTATTCATGAATAGGCAAGTGAAAAGACTTGTTAACATCTGGGAGGGTTAAAGTCAGGACTTGGGTGAGAGTTGTTTTTAACTGCTGTAACTTGTCAGTAGCAGTCCATTTTAGGGGCTGATCCCCTACTGTGGTTGTGTATAGAGGCTTGGCAATCTCAGCAAATCCTGGAATCCACA
>NW_007254217.1:0-482 GCF_000164805.1 Carlito syrichta | reverse complement strand
GGCAATCATCCCAGGTAGAGCGATGAGTGCACATGACTGATTTCATTAGAGAAGTTAGAAACTGTGGCTTCTCTGAGAATAGTGAATTTTTGAATAAATCAGAGGTGGAACAAGGAGGATTTACCAAGAAGGGCTGTTCGGTCTGATCTGCCCCCTGTGGAGGAGGAGATTTCCAGAGAAGAAGAAGAGGGGCCGGACTGGTCCAAGATCGGAAATAGGTTGCCAGAGGTGGAGAAGGTAAAGGAGAGGTGGAAGAATTGATGGTAGGTGAGGAAGCCTGAGGATTACAGTGACCTAGCTCATTAAGGTACTTAGACATCAGGATTCCCTTGGGGGTTCCCAGGGCACATGTCTTGAGCCAAGGTGGAGGATTTTGAACCAGAGATAACCATTGGTCAATATAGGGAAACTGATTAGGTTGACCAGTATTTGGGTGTCCAGTAAAAATTAACAAGACAACCTGAGTAACATGAACACCCAGA
>NW_007254216.1:14971-34107 GCF_000164805.1 Carlito syrichta | reverse complement strand
AAGGAACTCACAGACTCAAGTAAGAAGATGGGAAGCAAATTTCAGGCGAATGGAACACAAAAGAAAGCAGGATTTGTGCTCTGAATATCAGACAAAATACCCTTTAAGGTATCAAATTTTAAAAAGATATAGAAGGTCACTATACAATGATAAAAGTTTCAATCCATCAACAAGAAATATCGATCCTAAACATATATGCACCCAACATGGGAGCACAACTTTCATCGAGCAGCTTCTAGGCAAAAAGAGATTGACTCTAACAATATCATATTTGGGGACTTTAATACCCTACTCACAACCCTAGACTGATCATCATGACAAAAAATCAGCAAGGAGATCCAGAACCTCAGTGTGACTCTTCACCAAATGGACTTAATTGATACCTACAGAACATTCCACCTAACGACCACAGAATATACATTCTACTCATCACCACATAGAAAGTACTCTAAGATTGACCACATCCTTGGCCATAAACCAAGCATAAACAAATTTCATAAGGTTGAAATTCTGCCATGCACCTTCTAAGACCACAGTGAAATAAAAATAGATATCAACACCAACAAAGTTTCCCCAAACCCCACAAAGACATAGACACTAAACAGCCTGATGCTAAACAACTCCTGGGTCAACATGGAAATCAAAACAGAGATTAAAAGATACCTGAAAACAAATAAAAAGAAGAAACATCTTACCAAATCTCCTTGATGCCATGAAAGCAGTAGTAAGAGAATTCATATGTCTACAAACATACATCAAGAAAATGGAAAGATAACAAGTTAACAGCCTAACACGTCACGTAAGGAAACTGGAAAAGCAAGACCACCAAAACCTTGACTTCAGCAGAAGAATCCAGATCACCAAAATAAAAACCCAAATCTGGGATATAGAAGACAAAAAGATAATACAAAAAATTTATGAAACAAAAACCTGGTTCTTTGAAAGGATAAACAAGATTGATGGTCCTCTAGCTAGACTGACCAAGATAATGAGAGAAAAAGCCCAAATAAACTCAATCAGAAACACAAAAGATGCAGTCACAACTGACCTTGAAGAAATACAAAAGATTATCAGAAATTACTATGTACACTTGTATAGAAACAAACTTGAAAACCTAAAGGAAATGGAGGACTATTTAACATCACACAACCTCCTCAGGATGAAACAAGAAGAAATTGAGACCCTAAATAGACCAATAACAATCCAGGAAATTGAATATGTCACAAGAAAACTACCTACAAAAAAAAAAAAAAAAAAGGCCTGGACCATATGGCTTTCCAGCAGAATTCTACAAAACATGCAAGGAGAAACTGATGTCACTCCTATTGAAAGTATTCCAGGTGATTAAGAAAGATGGAACTCTCCCTAAATCATTTTATGAAGCTAGCACCATATTGATACCTAAGCCAGGTAAAGATCCAACAAAGAAAGAGAACTAGAGGCCAATATCCTTGATGAATATACATGTTAAAATTCTCAACAAGATCTTAGCAAACCAAATTCAACAACACATTTCAAAAATTATCCACCATTGACCAAGTAGGTTTCATCCCCAGGTTGCAGGGCTGGTTCAACATTCATAAGACTATAAACATAATTAAATACATCAACAAATGTAAAAATAATAATCACATGATTATATCAATAGATGCAGAAAAACCTTTTGTTAAAATCCAGCACCCCTTCTTGATAAAAACCCTCAAACACCTAGGCATGGATGGAAAGTACCTCAAAATAGTAAAAGCCATCTACGAGAAACCCACAGCCAGCATACTGCTAAACAGACAGAAATTGGAACCATTTCCCCTGAAAACTGGAACAAGACAAGGATGCCCACTCTGACCCCTCCTGTTCAACATAGTTTTGGAAGTTTTAGCTAGAGCAATCAGAGAAGAGAAGGCGGTTATTTTTTTTGGTGTATCCACATAAGAAAAGAAGAATCAAGTTCTCCCTCTTTGCAGAAAACATGATTCCATACCTTGAAATCCAAGAGAATCTGTCAAAAATCTATTTGCACTAATAAAGGACTTTGACAAAGTCTCAGGGTATAAAATAAATGTGCAAAAAGACAAACTCATTTATATACATCAATAATAAACAAACAGAAACCCAAATAAAAAGCACAATTCCATTCACAATAGCCACAAAAAAAAAGGAAAGAAAAACCTTGGCATCTTCCTAACCAGAGGCGTCAGAGACCTTTACAACAAAAACTACAAAACACTATTCAAAGAAATCAAAGATAACACAAAGAAGTGGAAAAATATTCTATGCTCATGAATTGGTTGAATCAACATTGTTAAGATCTCCTTTCAACCTAAGGCAATCTACAGATTTAACGCAATATCTATCAAATTACCAGCAACATTCATCTCAGACCGAGAAACAACAATACAGGAGTTCATATGGAAACATAAATGACCACAAGTAGCCAAAACAATCCTAAGGAAAAAAAAAAAAGCAAAACATCACATTCCCAGACTTTAAATATTATTATAAAGCTACCATAATCAAAACAGTCTGGTATTGGTACAAAAACAGGCATAGAGACCAATGGAATAGAATTGAGATTCCAGAAGCAAAACCTCAATTTCTCAACCAACTCATCTTCGACAAAGCCTCCACCACCAACCACTGGGGAAAGGAGAAGCTCTTCAGTGAATGGTGCTGGGAAAACTGACTGACCACATGCAAAAGATTGAAACAACACCGCTACCTATCCTCATACACAAAAATCAACTCTAAATGGATCAGAGACCTAAACGTAAAACCTCAAACTATAAGAACCTTAGAAAATGCACGAGACACTCTTGTGGAAATTGGAATTGACAGCCAATTCCTGACAAAACCCAAAGTGTCCATACCATAAGTGATAAGATAGCCAAGTGGACCTTATCAAATTGAAAAGCTTCTGCAAAGCCAAAGAAACCATCAAGACAGCAGGGAGACAGTCCACAAACTGGGAAAAATATTTGCCAACTCTATGTCTGACAAAGGCCTAACATTTAGGATCTACAAGGAACTCAAACGTGCTGAAAAGAAAAAAAAATAGCCCCATTACAAAGTGGGTAAAAGGTATGAGTATACAGTTCTAAAAAGAAGACATATAAGCAGTCAACGGATACATGAAAAAATGTTCAACCTCACTAGTCATCAAAGAAATTCAAATTAAAACTACACTGGCATACCACCTAACTCCAATCAGAATGGCCGTCATCAATAACTCAAAAAATAAGAGTTGCTGGAGAGGATGTGGCAAAAAAGGAACACTTCTATGCTGTTGGTAGGAGTGTAAACTTGTACAGCTTCTGTGGAAAACAGTGTGGCAATTCCAAAAAGTTCTAAAAATTGATCTTTCATATGACCCCGCAATCCCCCTTCTGGGAATACACCCAGAAGAAGTCAAATCATTCTACAAAAAAGATACCTGCACACGTATTTTTATTGCAGCATTATTCACAATAGCAAGAACATGGAACCAACCATGCTTCCCATCAAAAGAGGACAGGATTAAAAAAAAAGTGGTACACATACACAATGGAATATTACGTAGCCATAAAGAACAAAATCATGAACTTTGCAGCAACCTGGATGGACTTAGAGTATATAATACTGAGTGATATTTTACAGAAACAAAGAAGTGAGTATTATATTTTCTCACTCATTAAGTGTACCTTGAACAACTATGGTAATCCTTAAAGAAAAGGAATGATAGTAGCGGGAAACTGCAGGGACATGGGGAAGTGGGATTGTCAGTAGTACGAATATGCTGGAGGAAGGTGGGGCCACACCTCATCAACAAGGGTACCTGCACAATGAATATTTGTATACCTAACCCTGATTTGTACCCCATAATTTTAAAATAAATATTTAAAGGTGGAAAAAAAAAAGAAATGACATTGTGGAAATACAGTGGAAGAAATAGTCATTCCTGCTCATGGATCAGAGGCAGCATTCCTTCTTAGAGCATGCTAATTAGTAGACATTACAAATTTTACCCCTGTTCATGTCACCTCTTACGTTCTGGACATGCTGCCACAAGGACACTTCCACTAAGCTTTGAGAAGTAAGAAGATGCTATTACTCTGTATTTTGAGGGTAAAGACTTAATGATAAAAATAGTTACAAAGTCCCAAATTCACTCTGCTCTTTTCTCTAATGCCATAGTTTTGTACTATAGAAAAATGTGTTTTAAGAAAATCCTTCATTGTAACATGGTTCCCATAAATTTTTAGAGATTGTGTTGAAATGCACCATGACTGGCAGTGTAGTGCCCCAGAAATTTTTTCTTATAAAGTAGGAGACAGAAGAAGCTTTCATAACTTCTGGGTTATAAAATAGATTGCATTAAATTACATAAAATCTCTATGACATCCAATATTTTAAAATACCTTAAATATTTGTTAAAAGCTAATACTTAAAAAACTGAAAATAAAAAAAAATTCTTCAATTATTATTTTAAAAATAATGTGAGTTTTTAGTTTTATTCTTTGGGGTAAAATATTTGTTTAGAAAAGAAGCAAGTGTTTAAAAAATCTATAGGAAGACTGGACAAGTAAAACTTTGTATTACAACCTGAGACATGTTAAAAACCACATACGTGCACAACCACAAATTAAATGCTCAATATGAGTGAATATTATTCATTTTAAAAAAACTGTTTCTAAGTTATTTTGTCATATTCCATGAAGAAATGAAGACAAATATTGTAAGTGTAGGACACTTTGTAAACATGCACACATTTGCAATTCCTCTGATGTATCTACGAGCTAAAATAATTTTGAGGGAATATAAACAAACTAAAGTATTTTTAAAAACTGTTAAAATGGACTCTGTTATTTATTATGATTAAGTTGTGTTAAATAAATTATAGTAAAATATTTTAATCAAACATTTATTCAGTAAAAATAAAAGTGACAGCTGGGCTGGGTGGCTCAGTCTGTAACTCCACGCCTTGGGAGGCTAAGGTGAGTGGATTGCCTGCACCCTTGGGTTCAAGACCTGCCTAGGCAACTTGGTGAGACCTCATCTCTACAATAAATAAAAAAAAATCAGCCGGGTGTGGTAGCGCGTGCCTGTAGTTCCAGCTACTTGGAAGGCTGAGGTGGAAAGATCACTGGAGCCCAGCAGGTCGAGGCTGCAGTGGCCGGGAGTGTGCTACTGCACTCCAGTCTGGGCGAAAGAGTGAGACTCAAACTCAAAAATAAATAAATAAATAAAAGTGACGAAACACTTTTTGGTACCATTTGACACAATATTAAATTTTATTCAAATGCTTTTAACAAAATTTAGTTTTGTGTTGTTTACCTGATTTGGCTTATAAGATGAATTTGTAAATAAATTTTTATACACAGTCATCAAGAAGGACAAAATTACAAACTTTGCTGCAACTTGGATGGACTTAGAGTCTATAATGCTGAGTAATCTATCACAGAAACAAAGAACTGAGTACCACATGTTCTCACTCACAAGTGACCTTGAACAATTATCATAATACTATAGGAAAGAGACTGGCAGTAGTGGGAAACTTCCAGGGAGGGGAGGTGGGATTGGCAGTAGTGGGAAACTGCCAGGGGAGGGAAGGCCCACCTCATCAACAAGGGGATCTGCATAATGAATATTTGTATACCTAACCCTGAATTGTACCCCACATCTTTAAAATAAAAATAAAATAAAATTTTTATTCTTTATTTTTAAATAACCCATTTATTAGAAGATGATCAACTATATTAACTTTTGTTTCTATTTGTGATGATTAATTGCTGTAAGAAATAGCCCCACATTGCAAAAAACTAGTACCCTAAATAATGTATATAAAAGAATAATTTTCTAATTTTAGACAAAAGACAACACAAAAGTTTGACTCCTGTGGAAGAGAAATAAATGAAGTCGAGCTACTTCTCAGTTTTTGACCTGGAGGGTACTTTCCCGACTATAGTTCAGATAGGTAGAATCGAAACCCAGTCCAGCAGTCTTGTCTGAGCTGACATGAGAGAACTCAGAATTCAGGGATCCTGAGAAGTTTCAGAGTAAAATAAAAGAAAGGGCCATGCTTCACAGAGAGATGGAGCTCCACAGTCTTCCAAAGGGGCTGCTGAAGACACTAGTGTGATTTTGATTGGCTCATGTGAGAGAAAAACCTCACAGATGACCAATGAATAACCAGGAAGCAATAGGATAAACAATTCACAGTCATCAAACAAAGGTGGGAATAATTTGTGTTCCTATAGTGTAGAGATCTTGAAATACCCTGTAGAGTATTTCAGGGCAGTGGTTAATGTCTTTAACAATATGCCTTCAGAAAGGGGCTAACTTTGACCCAAAATAAAAGCTGTTCTGGAACCAGTATTAAAACAAAAACAATTTAAAAGCAAATCTTGAAAAAAATTAAATGCATCTTCAAGTAACTGAACTATGTAGAATAAAACTCAGTACTTGTTTTAAAAAAACACCCTGAAAGAAACACCCACAACCAAAAATAAAAAATTCCAGTTCCTGTCATCCAGTTAAAAATTGAAATATGTGAAGTATATAATCCATAACCAGAATTTAAAATGACAGTAATCAATAGAAAGAATTCAGAAGTAACAAGGATAATAGAATGATTAGATAAGACCATAAATGAAATAATAAACATCATAGATACATAAAGATTTAACGAAAAGTGTAGATGAAGAGAGAAATAGATTACTAAAAAGAGACTAAATGGAATTCTCAGAGGTAAAAAAAGATAATTATCAGAAATGAAAACTACATTTATATGATGTTAAAGAAGACTGGACACTGCAGAAGAAAAGAAAAGTGAAATCAGACATAACAATAAATGTTATACAAAATGAAGCATGATTAGAAAAAGACTAAATACAAATGAAGGTAACCTCCATGACCAGTGGATACTAAACAGTAAAGCATACATATAATTGAAATATTGAAAATAAAGATAATCCCAGCAATCCCCCTACTGGGAATTACCCAGAAGAACTCAAACCAGTCTACCAAAAAGATGCCTGCACATGCATGTTTATTGCAGCACTATTTCCAGTAGCAAAATCATGGAATTAGCCATGCTGTCCCTCGAAACTGGACTGGATTTTAAAAATGTGGTACATATACACGATGGAATATTACACAGACATAAACAAGGACAAACATATAGGCTTCACAGCAACTTGGCTGGATTTAGAGTCTATAAAGGTCAGTGATCTATCACAGAAACAAAGAACTGAGTACCACATGTTCTCACTCATGGACAGACCCTGAAAATTTACCATAATACTATGAGAAAGGAATTGGCAGTAGCAGAACACTGCCAAGAGAGGAGGAAGGTATATAACATCAATAAGCGTACATGACCTCAAACCAGGCGAAGTGGGGACCAAAAGAAGGCTCAAACATTACCTGTATGATGACCACTTGTATACCTAATCCTGAATTGTACCCCATATCTTTAAAATGAAAATTTAAAAAAGAAATAAAGATAATTGAGTCAATATCTGACAAGGATTTATGAAAATGCATGAAAACTATTAAAAAATATTCAAAGGGGAGAATGCAAGTATATCACTGCGTTTCTAATACTAATCATAAACATTTTTGGATAGACTATAAAAAGTTACATATTTGTGTATTGTAAAACCTAGACCAAATACTGACAAAATAAACAAGTAAAATAAAGGAACAGAGTTCAAAGTGCATGAGTCAAAACCTGACAGAACTGAAAAAATAAGTCATCCATAAATGTAGTTAGAGTAATAAACACTTCTCTATTAATAATCAACAGAAGAAGGAAACAAAAATATCAGTAAGGTTGTGAAAACTAGTAGAATAGTAAATACCAGCTTGATCAAATTGACATATTGGATGCTTGCAGTAACCCATACCTGACATTCTTTTCAGGTTTGTGTGGAACTATCAACAACATGAAACATATGTTCTTTGCCATACAGTAAGCCTCTCTGTATTTTAAGGATAAAAACACTGAAGGATTCTTTCTGATCACTATAGAATTAAACTACAAGTCAATAATAGATATTTATTAGGAAAATCCTCCAAATATGTATAAATATTTACTTTTAAATAACATATGGGCCAAAAATTAATCACAAGAGAAATCAGAGATATAATTAGATCAATCAATATGAAAAAGTATATCAAAATTTGTGAAACACAACTGCATTGCTTATAAAGATAAAAAGATAACTAACGTTAACTGCTGATATTAGAAAAGAAGAACATATTGAAATCAATTACCTAAGTTTTATTTATGAACATAGGATAAAAGCAAAGCAAGTAACAAAATAAACAACCTAGTATTGATTGTAAAAAATAGGATAAAATAAGTATATGACTCTATTGTGATATAAATAAAGACTGATTAAATGCAAAAAGAGAGGGAAAAAGACGTCTTCTTTTGAGATTTTTTAAAATGTATATATAGATATTCTTCTTTCCAGAAGATGGAGTTTACTCACAGTGTTTATCAATCTCATCTTGAGTGTGAGCTGGACCTAGTGATTCACTTCAAAAGAATAGACTGTGGGAAGAAAAAATAGTATTTTTAGAGTTAATAGACTAGGCTGACCTACCTTAACACTGCCCCACTCAAATGGTAAAGGCTGATGTCACTGATGGCATGTTGATGCTTTTGTACTTATAATATGACGTGACAAAAAGGTCACTGTACCTCTGTGATTTCTTCCTAAAAAGAGTTTAACCCCTGTCTACAGCAGGGAGATAGTCCACAAAATGGGAAAAAAACATTTGCCAACTGTATATCTGACAAAGGTCTAACATCCTGTATTCACAAGGAACTCAAACATGCTGAAAAGAAAAAAAACAAACAGCCCTATTACAAAGTGAGCAAAATATATGAATAGAAATTCCTCAAAATAAAATATATGAGCAGCCAACAGATTCATGAAAAATGCTTAGCCTCTCCAATCATCAAAGAAATGCAAATTAAAACCACACTGAAGCTGGCTCAGTGGTTCAGCCTGTAATCCCGTGCCTTTGGGAAGCTGAGGTGAGTGGATTGCCTGAGCCCGCAGGTTCGAGACCCGCCTGGGCAGCGAGACCTCATCTCTACAATAAATCAAAAAATTAGCCAGGCGTGTTAGCGCGTGCCTGTAATTCCGGCTACTCGGAAGGCTGAGGCAGAAGGATTGCCGGAGCCCAGCAGGTTGAGGCTGCGATGGCCGGGAGCGGCCACTGCACTCCAGTCTGGGTGACAGAGTGAGACTCCAACTCAAAAACAAAACAATACAAAAAAACAAAAAACCACACTCAGATACCAACTACCCCAGTCAGCATGGGATCACTAAAAAAAACCAGATGCTGGAGAGGATGTAGGAAAAAGGGAATACTTCTACATTGTTAGTGGGAGTGTAAACTAGTACAACCTCTGTGGAAAACAGATTGGCAATTTCTAAAAGATCTAAAAATTGACCTTTCATATAACCCCACAATCCCCCTTTTGGGAATATACCCAGAGGAACTCAAATCACTCTATGAAAAAGATACCTGCACATGCATGTTTATTGCAGCATTGTTCACAATAACAAAAACATGAAACCAATTGTGTTGCTCATCAAAAGGAGACTGGAATAAAAAAAATGCAGTTTGTATACACGATGGAATCTTATGCACCCACAAAGTAGGACAAAATTATGAACTTCACTGCAACATGAATGGACTTAGAGTCTGTAATACCGAGAGTGATCTATCACAGAAACAAAGAACTGAGTGCTACATGTTCTCACTCATAAGCAGACCCTGAACAATTATCTTAATACTATAAAAAAGGGATTGGCAGTAGTGGGAAACTGCCAGGGAAGGGAAGATGGGCATACTTCATCCATAAGGGTACCTAATCTCAAACCAGGTGAAGTGAGGCCCAAGCTTTTCCCACTGTGACTATTTATATATCTAACCCTGAATTGTACCCCACAACTTAAAAAAAGAAAAAGAAAAAAAAAAAGAATCTCACCCAAATGGAAAAGGTGGCATCAGCAGAAAGAAGCCGAAAGTGACTACTGTGTCTAGGACCTGAAGTGGAAATAATCTGAATTCAGCAGTTAGATGAAAAATAGAGCCACAGGCATACTAGACATACCGTAGTTGGGACTCTTTTCAGAGGAGTATCCGGAAAAGTTATGAAAGCACCTCATGTGAGAAAGTGTTAGCCTTACTCCTATCCATGCTCTTAGGGAGTTCACACTGAATCATAATAGTAACTATCAAGGAAATTGTTCCTTCCTACTTCTTAGTTCTTTACCAACACACCCATATTTTCTCTACAGAAATACTCATTTTTTTCATGCACTTTCCTATCCTACTCTTTTTACCAGATATTGTGAAAAATTATACAAAATTTTAACGAGACTTAGATGTCACCACTGGCCACAATGCCAGCATGGAAATTTATGCTTATGTTTACTAGAATGAAATGGTTTTGATGAACTTTGAAAACTATCATCTTCAATATCTGAGGAATAAAATATGCTTGATAAATGACAGAACTTCAAAATCAAGGAAGTGACCAAATCACCTTTCAAGGCAATAGGTAACATGGATGTGTTGACTATAAAAGTAAACAACAATAACAGTGAGGTTGATGAAACTTTAGCTGTAGAGACCTCATTTGCTATTGGTTATATCCAATGGTAATTGTTAATTTCTGTAGATGCCAGGAGACAGCAGAAGCTCCTCACAAGTATCAGAGGCTTTATGGGTCATCTTGGACAAAATAAGACAGGTGAAATTCATCAAATACTAAGGTGATTATGTGGCAAACTTGCTCAAGATTGGCAAACTTGCTCAAGATTAGACCCATTGTTGCAAGGTGGAGTGTATTTATGACATGCACCCTTGAACATGGTTGCAATGAAGTGTGATACCAGGCTACTTTTCCTACAGTTATGGAAAATAGCATTTTGAAAAAATAAATTACATCCACGTATATGTATATACACATATACACACATACATAACCTCACACAAATACATACACACCCATGTATACATATAAACACATACATATACACATATACATAGATATACAACTGTTTAATGCTTTCATATGGAAACTTGCTATACATAGTAGTCATAGACATATGGTTAACTCTACAGACAGCAGATTTTATTCTATAATAAAATATGGAAAAAATTCCACAGTATTTTAGCCTCACTTTTCATATCAAGAAATCCTATGTCTAATTAAATTAGTAGTTTTTAAAAATTAAATACTAGTCTATTTATATTTCCTTATGAAAAGTTTATTTTAAAGTTAAGTGATCACATGAAGCATGTATTTGTGCATTATTATTTTAGAAAAAGTGAAAAGGAAGTGGTTGAGCCTAGAAATAAATCCCACTCTTAGCACTTAGTATTAAAATCTCTTATAAATTACCAGCCATTAAACCTTTTCTTCATTTATAAAATAAAGATGTTAGATAATTATTTGTCCCATTCATCTTTAAAATATCTTGATGAATGTGTATTCATAAATACATGTTGCATTTCCAAGTTCTTCTATTTAATAGCTTTACATTAATATGTTTAAAAAGAAGATTAAAAATATGCAAAAAATCCAAGATAATCTTCTATAATAATATGATGAGAACATTGGCTACTGATTCACACATTCTCTGAATAGATTTGTTAAATTACTAAATGTTTGTATCCTATGTTCTGTCTGAGAGCTCATACTAACACCCAACAATTTAAATCATGAACTTCAAATGACTCACAAGTGAATCATTACAGACTTGGTGAAAATGCTAATATTACTCACATCTCTGACATTTTTTCCATTTTTCCCATACTGAGGGATCTGTGTCCTCCTGGAGACTCACCAACTCTATCTGTACAGATGGTGACACATATGTAAAATGAAGTGACCTGCCAGGCTCTCTGTACTGACTGTTGCTTCCAGCTCCATTCTCCTTTCTTCTCACTGTATCCCAGCCATATTGTCCTTTTAGTTCCTTAGTCTCTCCAAGCTTGCTTCTACCTTTGGACCTTTGTTCTTGATTCTACTCTGCTTGAAAATGTTTACAGTAGGGCAACCCCTCAGGTACCCTCCAACTGTGAGAGCTTTTCTGTCCTCTCAATAAATCCTGCTTTCTAAAAAAAATTGTACAGTAAATTTTTGCACAGGTGACCCCCTCATATCATTCAGATGTCAAGTTACTTCTTAACTCTTCAGAGAGGCTTTTCATATGAAAAGACAAAGTCTCTTCCATCCTAATCATTGTCAGTCTCTTTTCACTTACTTGTTTTGCTCTCAGAATTCCTTCTTATCTGAAAATTTCCTTTACTTTTCTATCATCTATCTTTCACCCTCTATAACTAAGGGGTCTCATATGTAGACATGAACTGCATGTGGCTATTTAAATTAAATAAAGTTGTAAAGTATAATTTGTTGGTCACATCAGCCATATTAAATAGAAATTTAAAACTCTTCCACCTCAATGTTCACATATGGCTGGGGGTACCATATAAGACAGCATAGAATATTTTTATCCTTACAGAAAGTTCTAATAGATAGGGCTGCTCTATCATGTAAGCTTTAAGAGTTAAGATCTCTGCTGATTGTTTTTTTATTGCCACTTATCTAGAGCCTAGAAGAGTTCCAAACATATGTTAGTATTTGTTGAACAGATTGTTAAGTAAAGGCCAGCACATATTACCTTCCTCCAAGAAGAAACTGAACTACTTTGTAAATGATCAAACTGCAAAAGAGCGCAAGACCTATTAACATATGAAAGATATTACAGATCCTAGGTAAACACTTAAATTTCAGAAAACTCAGTCTTTTGTCTCTCGCTCTCTCTCATCTTCTTTTTCTCTTCAATTAACATATGTAATGAAACAGGAAGTAATTATAGAAAATTTCTCTTTTATGTGTCTTAAAAAATATAAAAAGATGCTGCATCCATAAAAACAGAAAAAGAAGTTAGGAAGAAAAATCAGTTTAAGATAAAGAGTAATTACATGTAAATGAAAAACATGATTGGTAAATGTATGGCCTTGACTGAAGCAGTAAACAATGAACTGATTAATACAGAAAAACTGAACAACTAAAGTAGAACACACTCATCTAGGACTCAAAAAACAATCTGGAAGTTAAACTTGTATAAGTGAATAGTATATCCAGGAGATCCTATGGGTAGCTAAAAAGAAACATACAATGATTGAATTGAGCAGAGGTGATCATTTAAAATGCTAATATTAACAGAATGAAGCTATGTTGATTTGATGGAAGACCTTTTTCAGATAGACATTCAGATGGAAATTAAAAGGAGATACATAAGTGTAAAAATAATTACATTTCAAATAGGTAAAAATTCTAAAGTTTATACCCCTCCAGCCTCATCCAACACACCCAAAAATACTTTTTACACAAATAAATTAAAATTTTTTTCTTATACACACATACAAAAAAAATCCTGAAAAAACAGAACAGCACTTCTAGAGGTTTCCTTTCTGTTGGAAAGAGACTCAAGGAAGTGAATGGTGATAATTATGCAAAAGAGATGCTATATCCACCTAGTTCTACTCATTTATAATTTCAAATTGAGGTGAATTTTGACCTTTACCTAATCGACTTCCGGACAAAGTAAGTTGTCTATTCTGTGAAAGGAACCAAAAAAGATCAATGACTGATGACAATAGCACGGATTTCACCCTGGCAGGGGTGATGAGGTATAAGTGGATATGTATTGACCCATGTCTCTGATGACTGTCAGAATTCTAACTGCTCACAGAGTATAATGAAATAAAGACCCTGGATCATTTTATTAAGAAACAGTCTCCTAAGGTATTTTCAGAACTGGTATCAATGGTTCTTTACACTCAAGTTTCATGTAAGAAAACTGGGCAATTATAATAAGTCTGATCCCTAAAATAGGCATTAGATCCATGGTATTACATTCTGTAGGCATGGTTTCAAATATTTAATGTAAGGTTTTTCATTTCCTTATAACTTTCAAAAAAGAAAGTTCTTACACATCAGGATATCTAGATAACAAGATCAATTTTTTCATTTCCCAACTAGGCAATCAAGAAAGAGAGAGGAAGATAAACCACAATAACATTTTGAAAATCCACAGTCACAAGAAACTTTATCTTCTTTTTCTTCATCTAAGGAAAATGTGTTACTATATTTTTCAGGAAGGCAGGGGTTGAGTGATTAATTTGATGGCTGAAATTTTATCATGAATTCAGAATCTTTCAGTCTTGCTGTTCTCAGTTTTGACTCTGGGTCAGCTTTTCTTATAGCACTAAAATTCCTGTCACAGCTTCAGGCATCACTTGCTGACGATACAGCATTCATTGTAGGAAAAGAGACCATATCTTCCAGCATTTGTCCCTTTTGATGAGCCTGGAGACCTTTTCCAGAAGCACTCAGCAGGCTTCCTCTTTCCTCTGATTGATTGGAGTGGTGTTACTTAATGGCTGAAGCAATCATTGACAAAGGGATGAGATGGCCAGGGTAGATTTCCACTAATGAGAATTCACCTCTGAGTTAGAACTTGTCACGCAAAGCAGGGGCTACCTCTAAAATGTTGTGGTTTCATTTAAAAAGGAGAGTGATTGCAGGTGTTGAGTAGGCAATTAACAATGCCACTATACTATTCAAATCCCAAAACTAATTAACAAAAAATAATTGCATCTGTAGCAAGAAGCTGCATACACAAATGAAGTGTTCTGAAATCTATTGTGTCATTGCACAGTAACTGTTGGTTCAGTTTCATCTCTGCCAGTTGTGTGTTGATAAACAATAACTGCACTGGAGTTGTTTTGGCCTTCTCTGAGTGTGATGACATATGGCAGCACAACAGGGCATGAAGAACAGGAAATTATTATTTATGGCCGCACATAGAAAGATATGTAGCTATGCCAGGTACCAATGGGTCTCTGGAGCTGAGGTAGCCTCCTCTTTTCTGAATCCATACGGGACAGAACCAACCAACTTGTCCCTTGAGGCTTAAGCCTAGGAAGGTGCACTAGATGCAGCAGTGTGTTTTGAAGTAGAAGTGAATAAGGGTAGAATTATTCTTAAAGAGAAGAATCAGTGTTTCAAAGAGGACCATTCTCCCAACAATACAATGACTGAAATTTATAGTGGAGAAATTGGAGTAAATATTTTTCATGTTAAAATTACATAAGGCATTTCCAAGAGTGGCTGCCTCCCTCCAACCACAGCTTCTGTCAAGTGGCCCCTGCTCCAAGAATTCAGCTGTCACTGGACTCCATATTTCCTCTCCTTCCCCCTCAGGACTAAGAGTGGTAACAGCTTCCCATTGTTGCTAATCTGGGTGTCTCCACATCTGTGTTTAGTTTCCTAACTCTGTTCACTGAGTAATTCTCGTGAGTGTCTCTAATGTAATCATCTCTAACATTGTCTTCTCTATGACTATTACTTATTGATTGCTCCCTGTGTTGAGTGCTTCAGATCATAAAGACATCCAGCTTTGACAATAACTCCATGAGGAAAGTGTTATTTTACAGATGAAAAAGCAGGGCTTGGAAGCAAGATGGTGACGGCATAGGTAAACTGGTGAGATTCTCTGAACGTGAATTCCCAAAAAGGCTATTACTTCTCTTTCCCCATCCCCCAGCCCACCACCAACTGTGCTGGTACCAGGCCTGGGAACTTCGGTCCCACGCAGGGCCAGAAATTGCGCCCCCCCAACTGCTGCTGTTCTGTTTCGTGTGTGGAAGTCTCTGGTCCCAGCCCCCTCCAGATCCCTCCCCGGCTGCATTGTCTCCAGCCCGGCACCTGGCACCAAGCCGCCAGTCACACAGGGAGGCTCTGGGTGCCTGCCCCTCAGAGACACCAGTCCTGTTCCTGGCTGAAGTACCCTGTGGGGGGCCCAGAGCCACTCTTGCCATCCACTGCCTGCCCTTTGGAGATTTGGAGCTCTGGAACTCCGGGCCCACCCTGGCTGAGGAACTCAGTGTGAGACCCCAAGGTGGGGGACCCAGACAAGTGGAAAAAAACAGATGTGCTTAAACTACCTTGCTATTCTCCAGGCAGAGACTTCCATTGCCCTGCCCACCTATCAACAAACTTTACCTCCGTTCCTAAGGCAACAGCACGAAACAGGAGACAAAGCCCCACCCCTATGCTGCAACAAAAAACAAAAGGGAGCGGCCAGAATTGGAGATCAGAGAAGTGACCCTAGTCTGATCGCTTATTTTGACTTATGATTTTATCATTGAAACTATTGGTTTAGATCACGTTTGGTGTTTACCTTCTGACTTACACTGTTTCTTGATTTTATTGGCCTGTCTCTGTGTAGCTATCAGTACTCTCTAGGGAATCTTTCTTACATGTCTTTCTTCACTTCTTCCCGGCCCTGTGTCTCTTTCTCACCTGATAGTTGGTATGTATATCTGTTTTCCCTCTCGCACTTCTCTCTTTCGCTTATTTTGACTTATGATTTTATCATTGTAACTGTTGGTTTAGATCACGTCTGTTGTTTACCTTCTGACTTACACTGTTTCTCAATTTTATTGGCCTGTCTCTGTGTAGCTATCAGTACTCCTTAGGGAATCTTTCTTACATGTCTTTTTTCACTTCTTCCCAGCCCTGTGTCTCTCACCTGATAGTTGGTATGTATATCTGTTTACCCTCTCGCACTTTTCTCTTTCGCTTATTTTGACTTATGATTTTATCATTGTAACTGTTGGTTTAGATCACGTTTGTTGTTTACTTTCTGACTTACACTGTTTCTTGATTTTATTGGCCTGTCTCTATGTAGCTATCAGTACTCTTTAGGGAATCTTTATTATGTGTCTTTCTTCACCTCTTCCCAGCCCTGTTTCTCTTTCTCACCTGATAGTTGGTATGTATATCTGTTTTCCCTCTCACACTTCTCTCTTTCTAACTCCCTATTGACCCCCCCTTCCTCCATTATTTTCCTCTTTTATATGCCCCCTTTTAAAATCTAGGGACCAAGACTACATACTGCTGAATAGACAGACTGTAAAGCAGAGGGAAAAGTGAACAAAGCCAGAAGACCCTCATAAGGAAGAACAGGTCATTGCAGAAGAGAAATAAAAGCAACCCCACCTTCCCTCAAAAAATAGAATTGAAGATGGGGAGGGAAAAGGGGAGAGGGAGAAAAATCTACAGAAATGAAGAAAAACCAAAAGAAGAGTATGGGTCTCCCCCAGATGCCGGGGAGAGCAGACACTGAGAAAACTGACTTTGGAATGCAAACAATGAAAAGCTCCCAGAATGAAGGGTCTCAAACTGCAAATGTAGATATCAAAACAATAATGGAGAGATTAAAAAGAATTGAGGAGACAGAAGAAGAAACTAGGAAGGAGCTGATATCTGAGATAATAGTAATAAGGAATACTGTGAATGAAATAAATAAGAAACTGATAAGCATGGAAAGCAGAATTACCCAAGCAGAAGAAAGAATCTCAGAGCTTGAGGACCAAAATATAGAAATAACCCAAGCTCTTGAAAACACAGAAAATAAGCTCAAAAAGACAGAACAAAACCTTTAAGAGATGAATGACTACCTCAAGAGACGTAACCCAAGAGTAATCGGACTCCCTGAGGCAGAAAGAGAAACAGAGACCACATTGGAACAAACTTTCCATGAGATCATTCAAGAAAACTTCCCTTATCTAATCAGTGATGCAAAAATTCAAACACACGAGATTCAGAGAACCCCTGCAAGACAACAAGTGAGAAGATCAACTCCTAGACACATAATAATTCACCTAAATAAAGTAGGCACAAAAGAAAAAATCCTAAAGGCAACAAGAGAAAAAGGCCAGATCACCTACCATGGAAGACCAATCAGAATAGCAGCAGATTTATCTGCAGAAACCCTGCAGGCTAGGAGAGCTTGGAACCCTATCTTCAAAGTCCTAAAAGATAAAAAATTTCAACCAAGAATAACCTACCCGGCCAAACTAAGCTTCATCAGTGAGGGAGAATTAAAATCTTTCCCAGATATCCAATCCCTAAGAACTTATGCTGCCACCAAACCATCTCTACATGAAACACTTAAGAAAGTACTAAACACAGAAGAAAAGGAAAAAAGAACAATGTTCTTCACAAGAGTAAAGGGAAAAGAATAAAATATACATGAACCAACCCCAAAACCAAAAGAAAGACAAAAAGAAAAGAAAAGAAAAAATCCAGTGGAAGAACAACAACTCAGTAAGAAGTCCATGATAGGGACAAACTCTCACATTTCAATAATTAGTCTGAATGTGAATGGACTAAACACACCACTGAAAAGACATACAATGACAAAATGGATAAAATATCACCAGACAACAATATACTGCCTTCAAGAGACCCATCTCACTAGAAAGGACATAAACAGACTCACAATAAGAGGATGGGAAATAAATTTTCAAGTGAATGGAACACAAAAGAAAGGAGGAGTCACAATACTAATTTCAGACAAAATACCATTTAAGCTGTCAAAAATTTAAAAAGATACAGAGGGCCACTACATAATGATAAAAGTTTCACTCCATCAACAAGAAATATCTATCCTAAACATATATGCACCCAACATAGGTGCACCAACATTCATAAAGCAACTTCTAGGAAAACTAAAGAAAGACATTGACTCTAACATCATCATATCTGGGACTTTAATACACCACTCGCAACCCTAGACAGATCATCAGGACAAAAAATCAGCAAGGAGATCCGGAACCTCAATGAGACTCTGGACCAAATGGACTTAATTGATACCTACAGAACACTCCAAAGACCAGAGAATACACATTCTACTCATCACCACATGGAACATATTCTAAGATCGACCACATAATTGGACACAAATCAAGCATAGCAAATTTAAAAGGACTGAAATTCTACCATGCACCTTCTCGGACCACAGTGGAATAAAAATAAACATTGACACCAACAAGGTCCCCCCAAAACCCACACAGACATGGACACTAAACAAAATGATGTTAAACAACTCCTGGGTCAATGATGACATCAAAACAGATATCAAAAGATACCTGGAAACAAATGAAAATGAAGAAACTCTTACCAAAATCTCTGGGATGCCTTAAAAGCTGTAATACGAGGGGAATTTATATCCCTACAAACACACATAAGGAAAATGGAAGGAACAGAAATT
>NW_007254216.1:13153-14522 GCF_000164805.1 Carlito syrichta | reverse complement strand
AAAAAAGCCTGGTCAGATGGCTTTCCAGCAGAATTTACAAGACATTAAGGAGGAGCTGATACCAATCCTACTGAAGGTATTCCAGGTGATTGAAAAAGATGGAATGCTCCCCAAATCATTTTGCGAAGCCAAAATCACATTGATACCCAAGCCAGGTAAAGATCCAACAAAGAAAGAGAACTACAGGCCAATATCTTTGATGAACATAGATGTTAAAATTCTCAACAAGACCCTAGCAAACCGGATTCAGCAATACATCTCAAAAATCATCCATCATGATCAAGTAGGCTTCATTCCTGGGATGCAAGGCTGGTTCAACATTCGTAAAACCATAAATGTTATTAAATACATCAACAGATGTCAAAACAAAAACCACATGATTATATCATTAGATGCAGAAAAATCTTTTGATAAAATCCAGCACCCCTTCTTGATAAAAACCCTTGAACATCTAGGCATACAGGGAACATACCTCAAAATAGTAAAAGCCATCTACGAGAAACCCACAGAGAGCATACTCCTAAATGGACAAAAATTAGAACCATTTCCCCTGAAAACTGGGACAAGACAAGGATGCCCACTCTCACCCTCCTGTTGACCATAGTATTGGAAGTCCTGGCTTGAGCAATCAGAGAAGAGAAGGTAATCAGGGGTATCCAAATAGGAAAAGAGGAAGTCAAGTTATCTTTGTTTGCAGATGATATGATTGTGTACCTTGAAAACCAAGAGAATCTGTCAAAAACCTCCTTACACTGATAAAGAACTTTGGCAAAGTCTCAGGATACAAAATAAATGTAAAAACAGGACAATCGCATTTCTCTACACCAATAATAAACAAACAGAAACCCAAATAAAAAACACAATTCCACTCACAATAGCCACAAAAAAAATGAAATACCTTGGCATCTTCCTAACCAGAGACATGAAAGACCTTTACAAGGAAAACTACAAAACACTGCTCAAAGAAATCAAAGATGACATAAACAAGGGGAAAATATCCCATGCTCATGGATTGGAAGAATCAACATTGTGAAGATGTCCGTCTTACCTAAGGCAATCTACAAATTCAATACAATACCCATCAAATTACCAGCAACCGTCTTCTCAGACCTAGAAAAAACAACGCAGGAATTCATATGGAAACACAAACGTCCAAGAATAGCCAGAACAATCCTCAGCCAAAAAAAAAAAACAAAGCAGGTGGTATCACATTACCAGACTTCAAACTTTACTCTAAAGCTACAATCATCCATACAGCTTGGTATTTGTATAGGAACAGGCATATAGATCAATGGAATAGAATTGAGAATCCAGAAGCAAAACCTCAATTTCTCAACCAACTCATTTTCGACAAAGCTTCCACCACCTA
>NW_007254216.1:0-12656 GCF_000164805.1 Carlito syrichta | reverse complement strand
ACCACCTAACCCCAGTCAGAATGGCAATTATCAACAAGTCAAAAAATAACAGCTGCTGAAGAGGGTGTGGTGAAAAGGGAACACTTCTACACTGTTGGTGGAGTGTAATCTAGTGCAACCTCTGTGGAAAGCAATTCCTAAAAGCTCTAAATACCAACCTCCCATATGACCCCGTAATCCCCCTACTGGGAGTATATCCTGAAGAACACAAATCACTATGTAAAAAAGATACCTGCACACCCATGTTTATCGCAGCATTGTTCACTATAGCAAGAACCTGGGAACAGCAATGCTGCCCGTCAAAAGAGGACTGGATTAAAAAAATGTGGTACATATACACGATGGAATACTATGCAGCCATAAAAAAGAACAAAATCATGAATTTCGCAGCAACCTGGATGGAACTAGAATCTATAATACTGAGTGACCTCTCACAGAAACAAAGATCTGAGTATCACATGTTCTCACTCATACAATGGACCTTAAACCTCCAATGCAATACTATACGAAAATGACTGACAGTACTGGGAAACTATGGTGGGGGGAGGGAGATGGGATTAACAGTAGATAATATCTGTCTGGGAATGGGGAATCACCCCATATCAACAGAGTGCCTGAATGAAACGCAATTGTATACCTAACCCCTAACTGTACCCCACAACTTCATAATAAAAAATAAATAAATAATTTTTAAAAATTACATAAAACTACTACTGAAGTATTGTGTACATATGTGTTTGTGTATATGCATATATATATATATATATAAACCAATGTGCCCGGATAGATATATATATCCGGGCACATTGGTTAATAGCACTTTGGGCAGTCAAGGTGGGATGATTGCTTGGGTCATGATTTTGAAAGCAGTCTGGGCAAGGTCTCTTATGGTACCCAGGCTGGTCTCAAACTCCTGGCTTCAATCAATCACCCTTCCTCCGTCTCCCAAATTACAGGCATGAGCCACTACACCCAGCCCATATATATACCATATGAATCAAATAGCAATACAAACTCCTCCAGTGTGGTGTCTATAAACCCTAGTGCAGTTCTGTAGCTTCCTGCCAGTTTCTAGAAAGCTAGCACCTTACTTCCTGTCATGATAGTGTTTGTCTGGAGTCATATCATGCATCACTTTTATACATCTAGTACAAAGGGGGGAAAAATGCAGTATTTATGTGACAAATTGTAAGCTATAAGAGTTTACATTTTAGTTAGCCTTCTTCAATTATGCCCCCAATTTTTAAAAAATCTAACTGAATTTAGCAATATAGTATGAAATAACAGGTCTTAGCAACTTAGATGACAAAAGACTAAATTGTTGGAAAGTTTTACTTACCTTCAAAAGCAACTTCGTTCAAGTATCTTTCACTATAAGAATACAATGAACGTTTAATCTTCAAAATACAATGCATTTTGTGAACTAATATTTAACAATAATAAAAGAGCAACTAGGAAGGCTAAATAATATGCTTTTGATTTCTGTTCACTCTATGTGTTTTTCTATTTCTTATGCAAAAGAGCAAATACTGTTGATGCTATTTTTGACTTTTTACCTTTAGATTCTTTATGTACTTTGCTAAGGTTTTATGAAGGTAAGAAGTCATTTGGGACTAATTTGGGACCTTTAATTATTGTCATGAGGAGAAAAGATTATCTGATTATATTGAGTCAGTTATTTACATTACACTAATAGACACTGAAAATGGCAGAGCCGGACTCAGTGGCTCAGCCTGTAATCCCGCACCTTTGGGAGGCTGAGGTGAGTGAATTGCCTGAGTCTACGGGTTCGAGACCCACCTGAGCAACTTGGCGAGACCTCATCTCTACAATAAATTTCCGGGTTCAGTGGCTCAGCCTGTAATCCTACGCCTTTGGGAGGCTGAGGTGAGTGGATTGCCTGAGCCTGTGGGTTCGAGACCTGCCCTGGGTAGTGAGAGCTCATCTCTACAATAAACCAAAAAATCAGCTCGGCATGGTAGCGCATGCCTGTAATTCCAGCTACTTGGAAGGCTGAGGCGGAAGGATCGCCGGAGCCCAGCAGGTCGAGGCTGCGGTGGCCGGGAGTGGCCACTGCACTCCAGTGGGCGACAGAGTGAGACTCCAACTCAAAAAAAAAAAAAAAAGAAAAAGAAAATAGCAGAAATGATTGCAATCTACAGAATAAAAAGTTATACTATTCAGTATATACACTCTAAAAATAAAAGTCATTTGGCAATAGGATCACTTAATAAACTGAGACTTTATAACTATAGTTTCTTGTAAATGAGAAAATATTATAAATGTATCTAGTAGAACATTTAATAACAATAAAAAGGAAAAATCATCTGAAATGACACAAATAATCTCAATATGATACATTCTTAAAATATTATCTACATTGAAATATATTTACAATTGCAATAATTTAACTGTCTTGTTTAGCAAAATAATTTAAATTGCAAGCTCTAAGAAGCAAAAACACTATGAATATTGTGAAAAATAAATTGAATGTTTCAGATGATCATTTGTCCCACTTATATTAATATGTACACACAATTACATTACATTTTAGGACTGCTAAATAATAAATACCAGTACTTACTAAATTGATCCACGTTGAAATAATCATACTCTATAATTTTTTTAAAAAAACACAAACTGGCAATATTGAAATCTTCAACTGTGAAAGACTTGTTTAAATACAATAAAATTTAGATATGTAAGCCAAAAAGGGGAAAGAGAGGAATATTCTTAATTAACTTTGGTTTCTACAAACGTGTATGTGGCAATTTTTAGGAATGAATTTCCATATTAACAAAATGATTTTCATGCAATCTCAATAGAATTTTACCTTCATGCTAATTCAACACATATTTATTAAATATTGTGCATTCAGAACTAAAATTTGAATGTGTAAACAGTATGATTTGTGATACATGAATAGTTAAAACAGCACTAAAGCCGGGCTTGGTGCTCAGCCTGTAATCCAGCGCCTTTGGGAGACTGAGGTGAGTGGATTGCCTGAGCCTGCTGGTTCGAGACCCACCTGGGCAGCAAGACCTCATCTCTACAATAAAAATCAAAAAATGAGCCAGGTGTGGTAGCGCATGCCTGTAATTCTGGCTACTCAGAAAGCTGAGGTGGAAGGATCACTGGAGCCCAGCAGGCGAGACTGTGGTGGCTGGAAGTGACCACTGCACTCCAGTCTGGGCGACTGAGTGGGACTCCAACTCAAACAAAACAAAACAAAACAAACAAACAAACAAACAACAAAACAGCAGCTATGCAATTCACTTACTCCCTTTATATGCAGTAACAGGAATGGTACCCCCAGGTAGAAAAGAATTCTAGAGATCTAGTCTGGTCTCCTTATAAATGTACTAATGGTAGGTTATCTGGTGGGAAAAAAAAAGAATCTAGCAGAAGAATGGCAACCTATGGACTCCTTATGGTAAACATTCCTGAAATCTATGGTAAATGGAGAATGGCTATGTGGAAAATGGCAAACAAATTAAGCAAATGTCTGAGTATGAAATGGGAATGTTTCAGGACCTAAGTAAGGTGACTATGCATTGCTCTTAGAAATCTCAGCCCGGGCCTAATATGTTCAAGTTGAAAGGAAGTAACCTGGAAACTAACCTGAGGACCCTAGACTTCTTTTCACCTCTTGATTAAATTGTTAGTAAAGTTTGATGAGAACTCAATAATTATATCTTTCATTCTCATCAGGATTAGAGAACTCTTTTATTTACTTTGAATTCAAGCACTTAGTACATACTTCAAGCCAAAAAGCAAAGACTGTATGTGCAATATTAATATGCCATATGTTGACAGGAGTTGTTCTGCTCAAAATATCCTTTACTTAAATTTCAACATGTGGTCTTAAATTTTTTTTGTTTTAAGCTAGTCTGAGTACAGTGGTGTTTACAACTAATTGATCACAGCAAGTTACAGATTTCTTCTTTCTCCATTCCTGCTGCTTCACTGAACTAACATACAAAATTTTTAAAAATAAATAAAATAAATATATAAATAAATAAATTTGCAAGTTAGGCAACATGCATTGTGGAGAGGCATGAATGCTCTGGAGTCAGATAGGTTGAGCTCAAATCTGGTTTCGTCACTTAAAGGAAACTCATCCATTTGGGCTTTAGTTTCCATTTTTGGAAAAGGAACATATTACTAGAACCTCATAATATGTTCTGAGATTTATAAAGTGCACCATGTATAAAGAACATAAAATAAGTTATAAATGTTAGATATTATTCTCTTTTGATTTTTATCTAAGAATATGATCTGAAATTGTTGCTTTTAGAAATATATTAAAAGAAAAATGGGTATTCATAAACATCCAACAAGGTTTGCTAGACAGACACATTTGCACATATGGTATTTATATGTAACATATTATTAAAATCCTTTATGCAACTACTGATTTTTCATCAATTTATTGTGCTATGCACTGAAGAATTCAAATATACTTGTGTTTGTGTTTTCTTTATACTCACATTTCTTCTTGTATGCTTTATGCTGTGGTAAACACATGTTTATTAGGGACTATGGAGAGGGATAACAATATCCAAGGAGTCACGCTTCCTTCTGTGGTGTAGATTTGTTGCTAAGAATCAGACAGCCATCCAAGGAATACATTTTTCAGAACTTTTTACACTTGGGAGAAGCAAGATGATTAAGTATTACTAATAGGAAAAAGTAAAGTGTCCCCTCAAAGTCATAGTATTAAGATGTGCATTTTTCATCTCATTTTTTTACTATGACAGGAATAGAAACAGACAATGCCAAGGCCCTCTGGTGTCACAGAGCTTCAAAAATGGCAGAAATAAAGGACAATTCATGAGTGATCCTGTTAGAAGCCTATGTGGAAGACAAAAGAAATAGGACTCGGCACTTCCCTCGGAGAGCTTTGAGAGTACCCAGGACCTCTTGTGGGATTTCAGCATGAAGAGGTACATGAGGCTTCTTCCCCTACTTCACCTTCAAGAGGTGGATATCCTGTCCAGAGGATGGCCTCCCTGAGGTCACCTAATGATAGCCTACACCCCTGGGTAACATGGTAATAAGGGAGAGAGTGGAGAGGCCGAAGGCAACTAGAAAAAGCAGTGATAGGCAGTTCAAGGCGGGGCAAAAAGTTGCTTCAAAGTTCTATTGAAAATTCAAAGACCCACTGACACAGACTGGCTACGCATCAGATTTAGGGGGATTCTGCTACCCCAAAGGTCTCTCCACACTGTCCCAAATTCTTCAATTAAGAAAGCCATTCCAGCTGGACTTGGTGGCTCAGCCTGTAATCCCATGCCTTTGGGAGGCTGAGGTGAGTGGATTGCCTGAGCCCGTGGGTTCGAGACCCGCCTGGGCAGCGAGACCTCATCTCTACAATAAATCAAAAAATCAGCCAGGAATGGTAGCACATGCCTGTAATTCCAGCTACTTGGAAGGCTGAGGTGGAAGGATCGCCCACTGCACTCCAGTCTGGGCGACAGAGTGAGACTCCAACTCAAAAAAAAAAAAAAAGAAAGCCATTCTGGCTGACAAACTTTTCCAATGCATATACAAATATCCCAAGAGGAGTCCAGAGAATGAAGCATCCCTATCACAGAAGACTGTTTAACCAGTCTGCTTTCTGCACCTTCTGGAGAGAATGACTCCAATAACCTTTTCTGAAGCATGTTCTGATAAGTACCTAGTATAAGAGATGCTTCTTGAAAAAAATAGAAACAAAGATACGTTTCTCTACTGCAGGACTTCTCAGAACCTTCTTAACTTTGCTTACCTAAAGTTTCTGAATTTATTTGATTCCATGATCATCTCTGTCATTAGGCCTGTGAATGTGGCTGGGGAAACACAGCATCTAGGAGAGAGAGCTAATCTCTGAGTTCCCGTAATCTTGAGCAAGGGATCTCCTCCTTTGGAAACCAAGAGAAAGACCCCCATAGGATGTGGCCCCAAGGTCCAGGGGAGAACAAAGAGAGGCTCCTCCCCAGCAGCAGGATCATAGCTGGCGGCTTCTGTCCCACCCACAGACTTTCCTACCAAGA
Organism: Carlito syrichta; assembly: GCF_000164805.1. Taxonomy (NCBI): domain Eukaryota; kingdom Metazoa; phylum Chordata; class Mammalia; order Primates; family Tarsiidae; genus Carlito; species Carlito syrichta. Next base: position 6,621 of record NW_007254216.1, on the reverse strand, counting down.
CACCAGACTTGCAGGTCACCCACCTGAGAATCTCCCTCTCACTCAGTACTTCTTTTCTGTGTTGTCTTAAGTACCAGAGCAGCCACCCCAGGGACTGTATACACACACACACACACACACACACACACACACACACACACGCACACCACGCACACACTCACACACACAGCTAGCTGAGTGTAACAACTGGTAGTTTTGTGGGATTCCAACTGGATCTTCTCCCACCAAAACTGCTTGAGTCACCCTGGAGGCTCCAGATGCTGCCCTGCGGGCCCCGGGCACTCTCCTTGTATTTCCTTCCCTGGTTTATAGGAAAGGGAAGACACAAATTACCTCACAGCTGTTGAGGCATCTCATTTACCCCTCAGATAATTTCCTCTTGTTCAGCTGCAAGCAGTGAGGATGAACAGTTAACCTACACAATTGGGATATGCATTCAGGCTGACCAAGACTGAAAGAAAATGGTAATGAAACAGAACTTAAATATGATGTCTGGATATGAATTTCATGCCACCACATCTGAACTTTTTAAAATCCAAAATATTTGCAATTAAGCTCTCTCATTACCAAATTAAAAAGATATGCCTCTCATTTCACACAATAGGCATGTTCCTGAGAAATTACATGAGAAGAGATTTTTTAAAAATCAAATTATATTTTTCAAAGTACTTGGAGAGCTTTCTATTTAAAAGAATCCCACAAGGAATCCTTCCTTAGAATGAAGAATCCCATTGTAATGCAAATGATCACCACCTAATTTATCTGTTTTCTAAATTCAAATAAACTCTAGTTTATTCAGAATGGTCAAAGAACAGGGTCTTGTAGTTAATTGAATATTCATGTTAATTTGGAATCAGCATATACACCATGTGTTCATTACCAATTTTCACAAGACAAGAATATAATAAAATACAATAAAATACACTTAACAATGAAATGATGCTGAACCTAATTACTTTTTCTTTGATAATTCAAAAGCATTCAGGGTCTGGAAGTATACAGACCTGAGTTCAGAGACAGAGATTAGGCTGAATTAGAACAATACCAAGATGGGACATGACCTGGGAGTTTTGTTTTTGACATAGTTGGACATAGGTTTTAGGACTTTTGTGTGTGTGTGCATATGTGTGTGTTCAGCTTGTTTCAAAAATGAAAAAAAACAAAAAAACAAATCCTGAAGTTCAGACTATATTTCTCTCATGTCTTGGAAAGGTGCAGTCTCCAGTTCTTTGGATTTTTTTATTGCAGAGCTGACATCTACACAAGTAGAACCCTTTTACAGAAAGCTAGTCAAACTCAGAAAGATAAAGCAAGATTTAACTGTTATTCTCGGCTTGCCATCTAATTAGGTGTGGGAAAAGCCAACAATTCTGGAATATGCCACACTCACAGACAGTGTGTGCCCTAGGAATGGATGGTGATCTTGATTTCATATAATGATGAAGGAAATGACTCATTTCAAAAGCAAGTGCACAGCATCCATTCCCCATCCCTAAAGCAAAGTCTTATCCCTTCGTTTCTTTCCAAATACCCTTCTATCAATGCTGTGGGCATAAACTTGTTAAGCACACTCCATCCCAAGTTCTTGATGTTTTAAAATCCACTCACTTCCCTGTGGTTTGTTAGAACTGCTATTCCAAGGAGTCCCACAACCATATATTCCTATTTAAGCAAATAAGGTTAACTGCCTTTTGCCATTCACAATTAACAGTACTCCTAAATTAATGTTTCCAAAAGTAATTCAAATAAAAGCTTTGTTACCACTACTCTTTTCTGAGCCACAAGATTGAATAAGGTATCTGAATAAAAATGTGTATTACAGCCTTCTTTAATATTTAAGCAGGACATTCATTGATTTGTTTCTTGTTTTCTGCAAACCTTGACAACATGATAAAATAAATCATAAGAACAAAATATAATGGTAACATGTTTTATGGACTTCATATAGTCATCAATCTCAAGCTGTGAGTGAATTATCAGTACAGCAAAAAGATCTGTTTTAAGATCTCCAATAACACACTAGCTGGGGGTTTTTCACAAGCAAACTCAAGGCGAATGACTGATAAGCATCATTATTGTTTTCTGAGAGTCTAGTTTATGTTGTGTAGTGGAGGTGTTGGCATATATGTTTCAGAAGCAAAGGTTTGATAAATTCTAAGTAGACATCTACTAACATATAAAAAATATAACAAGGCTTCATGCTGATCAGTATTATAGTATCCACCACCCCGTGTCAGTCTGGCAAGCCCCATATTGTGTTTCTGACTATCTTTAATATGGAATTAACCTTTCTTAATGTGATACATTCTGTATGAAACACAAATCAAACTATAGATACCTGGACATGTTCTGCGCTTTATTTGTGTTTTTATTTTTAGCAACGTCATTGTAAATACAAAAAAACAAAACAACAACAACAACAAAAATCCATGAATTGTCATGTAATTACAATCCCTTGGACATACTGTACACAAAAAACCTGGGAAAACTATAATCTTATTCCGAAGGTGACCCAACCCAGAGCTGGTGCTGGCTAGATTTTAGGATAATGGAAACGAGTCCAAAGTCTGTAACAAAAACACAACAAAATCTTTTCAAAACCATCAACACCTGCAATTGTGAGACTGTTTCTACACTATTCCCTCTCTCTGAAACAGAAACCTGCAGCCACTGACCCAGCTGCTGAGAACCCACCACAGGGCGTCTGGATGTTCGGAAACACCTGAACCAGAGTAGGCCACGTGCTGCTTTTGTTCTTTTAGCATCATGCTCTCACAACCTAAATGATATTCCCCTTTTTAAATAAGTCAAAATTTCTTTTGTGTAAGTAGTGGCCCTCTGTGAGACTGAAGGCTTTAAGGAAAAAAAAAATCACCGACAAGGGACACGTAAGAATCATCGAATCCACTTGCCATAAACCAAGGATTATTCAGCGGGAATCCCCAATCGTATTAGAGTTTCCTCTTAGCGTGGAGCAGGCCTGGTAAGGCAGAATAATACTCTAAAAATCTAGGAGGAATATTACAGAATGCACAATGGTGTCGGTGAACTTCCCAAAGCTTTCTTTCTATCTGGAAAATGGGTTAATGACATCCTTAGGTGTGAGAGGCTTCAGTCTCGGGGTTGCAGGAGAAAGTATTAAGATGTTTTCTGACAAGCTGAATATATGTGGTTTCCCACAAAGTCCCAGAGTGCTTTGCACTCTATCAATATCACTCCTCTTCCCTCACAACTTGAACTCCATGAAATACAATGTGATGGTCCCCGAAAGCACAGCTGCATGTTCCTGGGCCTGGAGTTTCCAGAGAGTAGCCTCATTTACATGATGGAGCACCATTCATCACCCTCCTAATTAATTCAAGTCAATTACATCATTCTGAAACAGCTCCTCTCCAAGGCAAGTTGCATCATGGTCACCTACTTTTAATAGCATTTTACTCACTCTCCCTTTAGTTGAGTCACTGTAACTCATGGTGGGGTTTTTTCCCCTCTTTTCTTTTGCTCTTCTAACCAATTAAAGTCACTATGGTTTTCTTTACTTGGCCTAAGAGAAATACCATCAGTATTGCCTGTCTGACATTTTGGTTTTCCACTTGTTAAATTTTATTAGCAATATTGGAAATGTGAATTACTGTATATTCACGGCCAGGACGCTCTTTTGAGGAGTTCACGTACTGTTGGTGACACTGTATACAGTAAACCTTTCACCATGTCTACATTTCGGTGGGGGGCTTCTCAGGCACCACCATAGGGGCCATTGGGAAGAAATTATGGCTAATACAGAAAATGCCACAGATAGCAGCAAAGAAATGTGAAGCTTGGTATGGCCTAGGGATCCCTCAGCCTGAATGGCAGCTTCCTGGAGGTACCTGATTTTTAGAGTCTTAAAAAAAATGAAACCTCTGTCCATTTCAGTCCAGTTTTGTTGCTAAGGCCTCTGATGTCCATATGCAGAAGGGCTTTATGGAATTAGATGACAAATCAAACATGGACCGATTTACCTATAAACACACTTTTAAAAAAATCCATGTGATGTTTTTCAGTTTCCAAGTCAGAAAACCAAGAAATAGCTGGAGGGATTGTGTGCACTTTGCATAAATAGGTGTAGATAACACACTATTAACCAACCCCAACACACACAGTACCCCCACTACCACCAAAGCCCACCCAAGTGTACCATGGGGTCACTGAAAATGGAGAGGCCTGGTTCACCACGTTCCAGAGCCGCCCCAAACAGACTTCTGAGGGAGTCATGTATTTTCCTGTGATACCTAATCAACCTTCCTGAGATGTAACTAATTGGCTGAGATTGGCTAGCTGTGGTAGTGTTAGTCATACCACACTGGGTAACAGATACTCAAAACTAATCTAGAACGAGTCCATGAAGCATGGGCTGGGTCCACTGTAGTCGTGCTGGGTCCCCATGCTCTGGAGAGTAGCTGGTGCAGAATGGGCACCCAATAAACACCTGCTGGATTAAGAAACCCATAACCCTCCTGATCCAGGAGCTGTTCTTCGATGCTGAGGTAAGCATGCCTGGATGCATTTGTTGGCTTCACACCCCTGTGCCTCTGTTTCCTCATCTGTAAAATGGAGATAATGCTAGTGCCCACCTCATAGAGCTGCTCTTGGATTAAATGATGATACACTGTGGCATGTGTGTATATGTACACATTTGTGTGTGTGTGTGAGTGCAGGTAGAGACACAGGTAGAGAGAGAAGAGAGGGAATAGCACAGTGTCTGTTATGTAGCCTGTCCTCAGAAAAAAATACACAATTATTAATCCTATTGGGGGTTAGCATTTAAGCATGTCATTAACATGACTTAGTGAGCTGACCCAGCCTTGGATACACTTTGAGATGCTAATGAGATCAGTTTAAAAATCATGAAGGAAATCCAGTGTTTGGGACAAGCCAGTGTGTCCCCAATAATTTCCCATATCTTTTCATTTCATGCCATCTCACCATTAGAAGAATCTGCACTGATGAGTATCTGGGAAGAGCCAGGACTTCACAGAGGAAAGAATCTATGAAAACCTCCGATCCTGTGTGTAAATGACATATTAGAAAATTTTTTCTTTCTGAATACTAACATACAATTCTTGCAGAAGGACTACATGTCCATTTCTATCTGGTGGTCTGCAAATATCTATAATATTGCACCAATATTCACTTAATAAAAGAGGAAGTTTGCGTTGCTTATGCTACTTCCATTTGGATCACACTGCTTTTAGACATTATGTAGAAGACGGTCCAGCGACAGCTATGCTCTGTCAATCATTTAATTAAGCACAGCAAGCTTGCTATTCATTTTATTTCTGTATATGTTAATGTTTAAAACTAATAGAAATCAGCTAGCAACTTGTCCCCTACATATATTGGACACAGCAACAATTACTATGGCAGAGAAGATACAATAAAAGTGGAAATTTTAATAGTATACTTAATTCATTTATTCTCTTGGACTTCTGTTTCAAGGTACTGTAGAAATTAACAATTGTTCCTTCTGTTTTTGATGATCTTTTCTATTTCTATTTCCTACCTGACAAAATAAAAAATAATTTAAACTTACATTTTTTATTCAATTTTATGGTGCCCTGAGATTTACATTCCAGACATGAAGAAGAACTGAGAAGAATCAGAAAATAACCCATAAAGCCTTCCCTTCCTGTTTCTTGACAACTAGTTAAGGCCACGCCAGTCATTAGTACAACTGAAATTATCTTGATTTCAACTCGGAAATTCACGTAATAAAAATAATTATCTTATACATCACTATATTGACAAAAATGTCTTTCTTGTACTTTATGAATGTCTATCATGTGATATGTCTAAATAGTTGCTATGACTCCACTATAGAAAGCAATTAACTGAGTTTATATGGCAAATTATCTAAGGATTTCTCCACAATTCTTGGGGAAATCTAACAATGTGAAATATTCTCCAATTTATTGATATGCTACTATGTCTAGAAAAAAAAAAGATGCCAACAATAGACAGCATTCATTTGAAAACTAAGATCTTATTATAATTGTAGGGACTCTGAGACCCTTGACTTGGCTGAAATAAAGAAGATGGATTTTATCTTGTAAAGGTTGGATTGGTTCTTAGTTTTGGCATAGGAAAATGTTGTTATGATCAATGAAAATGTGAAGTCAAGATGATAGTTTTTTAAAATGGCATTTTTTTTTCCTGGAGAAAATTCCACCAGACCCACTTTAGAGGAGACAGTGGAATATCATTCAGTTCAAGTTGCCTTTGGTTTTCTATTGTGTCTCCCAAACAAGTCTCAAAGACTGGTCATTTCACAGGCCCTAGAGGTGTAAACTTAGAGCGATTTGATTCTCCCTAGTCCCTCCTCCATGGTTAAGTCCTCAGTGCCTCACATCCTGCCAGGTCCAGCAAAACACAATTATCCTAGAAATGCACGGACTGACTTTCTAAGTGTGGAAATATCTACTCTTTCCTAAGTGCTGGTTTTCCATTGCTGCATATTAAACCTCACAAATTCAGCAGCTTAATATTAACACATGCATCATCTCACCAACAAGAGTTCAGATGTGGCTTAGGTGGGTCTTATGTTCAGGATATTCCAGGCTATGGTAAAGGTATTGTCCATGG
>NW_007254215.1:1706-2420 GCF_000164805.1 Carlito syrichta | reverse complement strand
GATCCCACAATCCATGCAATCATCTGCCGTTTATAATGTGATCACAGGCTTCAGGTTTACCTTGTAGTCCAGAAACAAACTCCTGGACATTTGTTTTCGCATTGAGAATAAGTGATTATGGGGTCCCACATATTTAGGATATATTCTTAGGGGAAACCAGCAATCTTCGATTCCAGGTTCCTGGGAAACTTCTTGGCGTATGAGTATTGATATGTAAGAGTTTGTAATTCCACGTCACAAGAAAACGTCCGGGCATCTTCCTGATATTAAAAAACGGAATGTGGATTATGGGAGGCCTCAATCCATTTCTACAGGGCTCCGTTATAAGGGCTTTTCTGAAATTTGGGCTTCTAGATTTCCAAGTTCTTCATAGCAAATTGCCACTTGTAATGGACAAGTGTCATTATAGATTCCCAGCAACCTTCTGGTCCTCTTGATTGTTGTAACAAAGAACGAGTACGTCCAATTCAGTTGGGTTTCTCAGACCAACTAAAGCCAGATTACAGGACTAAGGCATCATCTTGCCATATTTGTGTGTAACTCTTGTCTTAAGATGTACCCTGTAATTCTACATCTTCCGTTTGTGAATCTATTTGATATGGCCTGGGGGGTTGTGATTGCTAAGCTTGTGGTATGTATTTTTAAAGGTAACCAGGAATCACGAATTCCATATACCTGGGAAACAGCTGGACATCTGTCAATTTGCATAAGAAT
>NW_007254215.1:0-1052 GCF_000164805.1 Carlito syrichta | reverse complement strand
CCTTCAGGTTACCTCAAAATACCGAAATTCCTGTGGTCAGGCTGATGGAAATTGGGATATTGGGTTTAGAATATTCCACAATTTTATGATGTCTTTTTAAGGGGAACCTGGAACCTTGGATTACAGTTCCATCTATTGATATCCAAAAAACTTCAATTCTATATTCATCAGGAAATATCTCGGGTACTGCTGAGAATTCAGCAGGAATTTTTGTAATGGGAGTCCTCATGTATGGGAAACTACATGGCCTCTTACTATGGAAGGACAAGGAATCTGGGTTGTACGAATCTTCAAATCCGGACAACCTACAGGGTGTCTTACTAAGGGAGTAAAAAGTATCAGGGATTTGAAGCACGAATCTGGGGAATGGAAGTCCTCACATACAGAAAACTTCACAACCTCTTGCTAAGGACGAAGAAGGAATCTGGGTTACACATGTCTTCGATCCTAAAAATCTACAGGGCATCTTTCTAAGGGCTTAACAAGAATTAGGGTTTTGTTTTGTTTTTTGTTTTGTTTTTTTTGAGTTGGAGTCTCACTCAGTCTTCCAGACTGGAGTGTAGTGGCCACTTCTGGCCACCGCAGCATCGACCTGCTGGACTCCGGCGATCCTTCCGCCTCAGCCCTCCGAGTAGCCGGAATTACAGGCGTGTGCTACCATGCCCAGCAGATTTTTTGATTTATTGTAGAGATGAGGTCTCGCTGCCCAGGCAGGTCTCAAACCCGCGGGCTCAGGCAATCCACTCACCTCAGCCTCCCAAAGGCGCGGAATTACAGGCTGAGTCACCGAGCCCAAAGAATTAGGGTTTTGAAGAAGGAATCTCAGTAATGGGAGTGTTCATATACAGGAAACTACACAGCCTCTTCCTAAGAAAGGATCAGGAATCTGGTTTTCACGAGTCCTCAATGCTAAAAATCTACTGGGTTTCTTACTAATGGCTAAACATGAATCAGGATTTCTAAGCAAGAATCTGGGGAATGGGAGTCCTCATATACAGGAAACTACACGGGATCTTGCTAAGGAAGAATAACGAATCTGGTTTACACGAGTC
>NW_007254214.1:5986-19518 GCF_000164805.1 Carlito syrichta | reverse complement strand
CACTTAAGATAAATAACAAAGAAAATAATTAACAGTTCTTTATTAAGAATTGTCCATGGGAAAAAGTTTTCTTTGAATATATTGATAGAAGATAGTTTGAAACCAATCTTGACCATATATATTCTAGAAGAATAAAGTTAGCTATCTTGTGTCTTGATTTAACAATACCTGTAGAAAACACAATTTCCTCTTTCCCCTTGAGCAAATGCCCCCAAAGCTATCAAATTTATTTTAACTTAAATCACTCAATGACTCATCAAGTTTATATCTGTATCAAAAAGATAGCTCTGTAAGGAAGTGCTCAATAACAAGTGACAACAATAAGTAAAATATTTTGGGAAACTTTTGCCCATGGTACGATTACTAAAAAAGAAACAATAAAGGCATAAGTATCCGTCAAAAACTAGACAACTCTACAATACCACAGCCTACACATCAGAGTGAAAAACATGACACACACCAAGAAGACTGAAACAGAAAAATTTCCATATTCCTAGTTATTATTTTCTAGGTGATAAACCTATATAGCTATGTATAAATGAATACATAACAACTGCAATATTCCATTATTTCAGATATTCCAAAGACTCTAGAATTATGCGGGTCTGGCAATTTTCAACACCTCTTAATTGAGAAATTCAGGTAAGTAAAAGTATTGAAGGAATTGTTAGCATTTTGATTGCCTTACATGCACAGAACAAGTCTTCATATTTTGTAGGTTCTATAAAACCCCTCAGTTGAGGGGGGATAAATCCACAACTATGATCAATTTCATAAAATAAAAATATTCCCAAGAAAAGATGCTTTGCTATAGATTTATTTCGCATCTGCCTAAGATGGGTTAGTATTCCCAGTCCAATTTAAACAACTAATCCTAAAAAAGATTTTAAGAATATCTTCCTGCCTGATGCCAAAAAGTGAACTCCCCTTCTTTTCAAATTTAAGAATAGTTCATCTGTGAACTTTGAAGGTCAATCTTACAATTTGAATATCATAGCCTAATATGCATTAAAATACATAAAGTAGAAAACAAGCATAAGTAAAAACTAAAATCGCTCGTTAATCTGTTGCCTTCATATAGAGGAATTTTGACTAACTATAGAGACAACAGAGCTGGTTTTAGAAGCAAGCACTCGCCTACCTGTGTTTTGCATCATTAAATCTGCCAAGCAGAAAGCAGACAAAAAGTGGACATTCAACATATTTCTTTGCTTATTCCCAACTTTGAAAGTCACGTTCTCCGTCAACCCGAGAAATGAGTAGGGCTTCACTATCAATATTCTGCCAAAGTTCTGAATCAACCAAAATAAGAATTCCAATCCATCTGCACACTCCCATTCAACAAATCTATAAAGATACAGAGAAATTATGGTGTGCATTGGATAATTTGACTGTGAAGCAGAAGTTTCCATCTCATGCCCACAGTGCCAACAGAGTATCTTCAGATAAATGAATTTGATCTAGACATTTGTATGCCATGTTGTCCTATAGCAAGAACTCTGAAAACCTGCAGCTCCCAAATGGACAATAAGTAGCACAAACAGCCTGCAGACAAAAAGAGAGAGAGAGAGATTTCAAAACTCAAATGAAACAATATTATCCTCCTGAGTCCTAAAAGCATAAGTAAGTTTTGCAAATCAAGTTATAATAAAATACCAGAAGACATTTTAAGAAAATGGCTTAGATTCTTCAATAGAATAAAGTAAGATGTGTTTTATATGATAAAGGTACATACAGCAATGAGAAATGAGAAGGCTGGGATTTTAAGATTACAGAGTGAGATTAAAAACATAACAGGAGCCAGGTTCAGTGACTCAGCCCGTAATCCTGCACCTTCGGGAGGCTGAGGTGAGTGAATTGCCTGAGCCCGTGGGTTCGAGACCCGCCTGGGCAGCAAGACTTCATCTCTACAATAAATCAAAAAATCAGCTGGGCGTGGTAGCGCATGCCTGTAATTCCAGCTACTTGGAAGGCTGAGGTGGAAGGATCGCCGGAGCCCAGCAGGTCGACTGCACTCCAGTCTGGGTGACAGAGTGAGACTCCAACTCAAAAAACAAACAAACAAACAAAACATAACAGGTTCAAGCAAGAAATCTATGATGCAATAAGTAAAAAGTAGAGGTAACCTAATGCCAGACGGTATACTGTCTAAATTCAGTAACTGATGAGAATAAAAGAGTCGAAAAGCTATTTTGGAATACAAAGGAAAAGAGTAGATATTAAAATACTGAGTTGATATAAAAGGAAAAATGTATCTATCACAAGAAATCGAGATGTCTTCAAGATACAAGAGTAGGAAGAAACAAGACGTTCAAAAAAAAGCAGTAACTAAAAGTACAATACTGAACAATCTTCCCAAACTGGAACAAAGCGGTGTATGAATATGCATTTGTCTATTACACACATGTGTAGATAACGATTTGGGTTTCATTATTTCAAAAACACTGAGGATAATTATTTGTGAGGGATGTTAGCTGCATCCCTGCCTTGTGGGTGAGTGGGGAAGACAGGCAGATAATCACGTGACTAAACACAAAATTAAAAATAGGAAAAGAAAGTAGAGGGTGTTATGGGAGCATGTGAGAAGGATCTGAGCTAGTGGAAGGTCAGAGGTTTCCCTGAAGAAAGCACATTTCACATGAGCTTTGAGAGACAGTGGAATGAGCCAGGGAACTGGTGAGTGCCAGGCAGAGGGAATGGCATCCATGAAGACTTTGGTAAAAGTGCACACAGCATGGTTGGGGAACAGTAGGTCGAGAAATAACAGGCTGAGGAACACACAGACACTACAGCCAGCATGCCAGAGGACCTGAATCGAGAGAAACGTGTGTGAGATGACAATGGGGAGGTAGTAAAGGGCAAACCATCCAGGGCATAACAGGTCAGAGACCCCAACCATTTTTTTTATAATGTAAGAAATACTTTTTATATCATAGCCCAGTGCCCACATCAATGTGTATTCGCGTATAGAAATCAGTTTGCTAGACCATGAGAGCATTTCTTTTAAAAAATGAAAGGACAGAATAAAGCAGGACGTATCAGAGTGCTTTTCTTGTAGCAAAAGTAGGTAACAGTTCATGAACTGTTCGGTTTAGACTTACGTTATATGTGTATGTTTCGTGTGTGGGAGGGTTTCTTTAACATTCGCATGATCTATCAAGTTGATTCTACAACCTATCAGTAAATCTCCACCTGCAATTTTTAAATTCTGTGAAATCCGTAGTAGAAATTTTGTTCTTTATCTGAAAGCCATTGAGGTAATTTAATAGATACGTGATATAAACAGATTTGAATTTGGGAAGTAAATAATCTTCCTGACTGGAGTGTGCAGGCTTGTCAAGAAGCAAGTCAGAGTTTCTTACAGTGAGAGTTCGGGTAAGAGGTAGTGGTGACTTGAACTTGGAGGGTAGCAGAAGAGAGGGAGTCAACAGATTCCATTTGTGATAAGACAAATATGGACACAACTGTTGAATATTATTCTTAGGTTTAAGGGGGCTTAAGGAGTTTAGTGTAGATTATTAAAAAGAAACTCAAGAGTGACAAAATATTGGACTTGCAAGAAAAACAAACCATCTTACAAGCAATCCTCCAGAAAACACATGTTACTAACAGAAAAATCAAAACTGGGCTGACTTCAGACTCTTCTTTTGCAGTGTGAAATACCAAGAGATAATTAAAGACGCAACCACAATATTTTGAAGGAAAATGGTTAGTGAACAAAAGACGTCATGCTAAGCCAACCTGTCATCCAGGCATCAGGGAAATCGAAAGTTTTTATAAAATGTAGACATGTTGAGAAAAATGTCTCATCCACAATCTTGGAAAAATAAAATTACTTGAAGATGTGATTCTACCAAGGGATAAAGGCAAATTTATAACTCAAGAAGGGGAGGTCATAATAAAAAAAAGAGTAATAACTGATATCTAAGCCAATTTAAAAAAATTGCGTTTAAACGACTATTAAGAATAAGATGAAACTTAACACAAGGTGAAAAATAAATTTCCTGAAAAAATATACATATTATGAAAAATAATGAAATGACCGCAATCAGAGTAAAACAAAAATTATATTAAAATAGACTATTAAAAGCATGTTGAATTTCTCATGTAGCCAAGGAAGTGATTCAAAAGATCCACTTCAGCTAGGTTTCAATTATTAGAAAAGAAAACTTGGGGAACATTTTTAAATACATGTAAGAGATCTTAAAGCCATCAAAAAACAGATATTTCCTGTGCTCTATAAACCATTTTAGAATACTCAAAAGTTATAAGTGCTACTTTGAAAACATTTATTGGGCTAACCCATCCCCAATATCAAAATCTTGACAAAATGTAAAAGACAGAGATGGAAAAAGAAAGCTGCAAATCAAATGTAAAACATTAAGGACACCTTCAAAATTCGTCATATTTTATAATTAAAATGATATTAAAAATAGCTTAAATAGAAAACCCAAAAAGAAGAGAATAGATACATTAAAAAAACAAATAAAAGAACAGAAAACATAAACAAAACTTTTAACACAAGATAGGATATATTAAACATATCATTTATGAAATAAAGACCTTGAACAACTCCCGTATTACTGTAGGAAAGTGATTGAAAGTTTCAGGAAACTATGGGGAAGGGAGTGAGCGGTGGGTAGCTGGGATTGACAGTCGTCGATATCTGCCTGGGGAAGGGGGGGCACACCTCATCAATAAGGGTACCTGCACAAGGAACACTTGTATACCTAACCTTGAATTGTACCCCACAATTTCAAAATAAAAATTAAAAGAGAAAAAAATAAAAAAATAAAATACTCCAATGTTATACAACCCTTGTAAAATAAAATATCTTATGGAACAATGAAAAAAAAAATAAAGTTTAAGCTCCCATCTTAATGACAAGAACTCTTAGATTGTTTCCAATTCAATTAAAATGTCTTAAAAAGCTAACATAAAATGAAAACAAGTGTTTTAAAAATTGCCTTTTAAAAGTGAGTTAGGGCCAGTTTACCAGTGGACTCTTTAATGCTATATTACAAAATTACAAGAAATTCCCATTTCAAGCTATTGCTCTACAATATTCTTAAAAATACTTTCAACCAAGTTTTTGAAACCAACACAATTCTTGTGATACACTTTAATGTCAATATCTTTTTTAATGTGGCAAGACTTGAGAGAACAATGATTTAGAAAATAATGAGGTTAATAGGAATTTCAGATATCTGGCCAGATTTATTTATAATGGTAATCTTCAAAATTGTATGTAAACTCAAATTGTCAGAAAAATAAGATAAAACCTAAGGAAAATTTGAAGAAAAATCCTTAAAATATTTAAAATAACTGAATAAATTTAAACATAATAGAAATTGATTGTAAAATTTTAAAAGTTGGTTCTTTGTAAAAAAAACACTACCCTTTGACAAATTTAGCAGAAAAGAAAAAAAAAACACAAATATTAGCAGTGAGAATGCATATATAATCAAGAAACAAGGGCTCATTTAAAATTATGAGAGAATACTTTGGGTAAATATTTTACATAAATTTTTAATCAAATATGTTCAAATATAAATGTTTCCATATTGTGTGTAATAGATAGTTTTTGAGAAAGCATAAATGATCAAGGTAGACTCAATATAAATGAAATATCTTAATAAGCCCATATCTATTGTTTTTTAAATCTGAAGAATTCCCTTCAAGAAAAGCTCTAAAATCCAACAGTTTTATAAGGGAGATCTTACAGTCATCAAAACACAGATATTTCCTATACTCTGTAAACCACTTTAGAATACTCAGAAATTATAAATACTATTTTGAAAAGATTTATTGAAGCCAACCCATTCCCAATACCAAAATTTTGACGAGATGTAAAAGACAAAGATGGAAAAAGAAAGCTATACACAATTTTGGCTGCAAACGCTGGGCATGCCTAAACCTAGGCTTTAGTAAGGATATTTGCCACTATAACTAAATTTCAGCTTTCCAAAGCTAAATAAATAATTACATCTGAAAAGAAAGAATGTATAGGTAAGAAGCAGAGAACAAAATCACAAGGAAAATATTGATTACATAAAAATTAAAGCTTCCAACATTAAATTAGAAAGCAAATTATAAACTATCAAAAAGTTTGCAAATTATAAACTATAAAAAAGTGGGGGGGAATGAAAACATTAGCAAATTCCATTTCAGATCAGTGGGAGAGGACAATGTGTTAATAAATGGCGTTGAGAGTCAGGTTTATTTTGAAATGAAATAATTCAGATCTCAGCATATACCAAGTTAAATACTCCAAATAAATAAAATTTTAGTGTAAGAGTTTGGGTAACTCCCTGAAGCAGTCTGCCGAACTTCCAGCGAGAGCAATGGAAGGAATTAAGAAAGTAGAAGGTCGCCTTTATTTCATTATCAAAGTAATGTTAATTTTATTAAGTTCTTTGGACATAGTACAAAACTATAAAAGAGGGAGAAGAAAATCTAGAAGCACGTTCATAGAATTTTGGAGTGGGGAAGTCATTTTCAACTATATTAGCAAAGAAAAAAAATGTTCCTGGTGAGACTTAGTGCATTATCCTTTTGGCCATCATTTTTTCTCTTTACTATTTAAAGTTATATCCTTCTGACTGGGACTGTCATATATTTTTTTCTTATTAAAAATAACTTGCCTAAGCCTAGGCTTTAGTAGGGATATTCACCACTATAACTAAATTTCAGCTTTCTAAAGCTAAATAAATAATTACATCTGAAGAGAAAAAATGTATAGGTAAGAAGTAGAGAACAAAATCACAAGGAAAATATTGATTACACAAAAATGAAAGCTTCCAACATCGAAAGATTAAATTAGAAGGCAAGTTATAAACTATAAAAAAGTTTGCAACAAATATTACAGTGATAGCATCCTTAATCATACAAAATATCAATTTTCCGACAACAGATATTACAGTGATATTATCCTTAATCATACAAAATATCAAGTTCCCGACAACCAAGAAACAGTTGAATGAATTATGACTTATTCACATAAAGATTTACTAACTAATGAAAAAGTGCTCAGCCTCACTCATCATCAGAGAAATGCAAATCAAAATCACACTGAGATACCACCTAACCCCAGTAAGAATGGCCATGATTAATTAAAAACAACAGATGCTGGTAAGGATGCAGAGAAAAAGGAACGCTTCTACACTGTTAGTGGGAATGCAAACTAGTTCAACCTCTCTGGAAAACAGTGTGGCGATTTCTGAAAGAACTCGAAATTGACCTTTCATATGACCCAGCCATCCTCCTACTGGGAGTATACCCAGCGGAACTCAAGTCATTCTATCAAAAAGATACCTGCACCCACATGTTTGTTGCAGCTCTGCTCACAACAGCAAAAACGTGGAACCGACTGTGCTGCCCAACGAAACAGGACTGGATTAAAAAAACGTGATACATATACACAATGGAATATTACACAACTTAAAGAAGGACAAACATATGGACTTTGCAGCAACTTGGATGGATTTAGAGTCAATCATACTCAGGGATCTATCACAGAAACAAAGAACAGAGTTCCATATGTTCTCACTCATAAGCGTACCCTGAACATTTGCCATAATACTTCAAGAAAGGGGTTAGCAGTAGTGGGAAACTGCCTGGGGGTGGGTTGTGGGTACGTCAATAAGAGTACCTGATCTCAAACCAGGCAAAGTGGGGACCAAAGGGAGGACCAAACTTTATCTGTATGATAACCACTTGTATACCTAATCCTGAATTGTACCCCACATCTTTAAAGTAAAAAAAAGTAAAAGGAAACTTAGGTTTAACTAGTCAGAACTGCCAACTAATTTCTAACCAGGGACTCTCCACTGGAGTTATCTAAATAAAATTATTACTCCATTTGATCCTCCCCACAACAAAAAAGAATTATTGGCAATTAAAATGGATTTCATGGAAAAGGGGCTATAATTTACTATTAAATGGAAGACTAATATAAAACTATGAATCCATATCCATATATTCCTCGATTTAAATAATTTATATATTCTATCATATATATATATATAACTCTGTGTATCATACACAAATTTATATTCACATGTTTAGATACATGTATTTATTCATTGTGGGCAATGTAGGAAATTGATACTGATGTCAAAACTGCAAATAAAATTCATTTTTTATGACTGTTTTTAAATTTATCTAATTGAATTATTTTTATAATTAAAAATGTATAAACGTATTTAGAGAAGGAAACGCACCATCTGGAAGCCACCTTCTCCTAGGCTCCAGTGGAAATATCTCCCCTGAGGTTGGCTTAAATGTTGTATCTTCAACCTTCCTAGAGAGCGACATACCTGGGCATTGTGTGATTTTGTTCTTAAACCACTGTCTGCTGTGTTTTTCCAAACCACCTACATGACAACTTCTTACTGGAGCTTGGTTCCTACAAAAGTCTTGGATCCAGAGAAAGGTGATTGATTTAAATAATCCATAAAATTATATCCAAACTATTTCAACTTTACCTTAGTCACCAGGAAACACAGAGCAGAAGCAAACTCAACGTCCAGATATATAGAAGGGTTCATGTCAGCAGCCCGAAAGCATGTCCTTCTTCTGTCCCTTGAAGATCCTTGCCATTCTATTCTCTTTTCTAATTCTAACATTTACAGAAATGTAATTTGTATGCCATATCAAACCTCTTCAGGAAAAGGTGGAATATAAATTATAAATAAGTAAAATGGACGGACTCGGTGGCTCAGTCTGTCATCCCAGCACTGTCGGAGGCTGAGACGAGTGGATTGCATGAGCTTGCGGGCTTGAGACCAGCCTGGGCAACTAGTTGAGATCTCGTCTCTACAAAAAATTCTAATAATTAAAAAAAAATTATCCTGACATGTTTCCAGCTACTTGGAAGACTGAAGTGGAAGGATTGCCGGAGCCCAGCAGGTTGAGGTTGTGGTGGCTGTGAGCGTGCCCCTGCACTCCAGCCTGGGCGTCAGAGTAAGACTCCAACTCGAAAAAATAAAATAAAAATAAAAAAACAAACATGACCTGGTCATTCTGGGAGGAACAGCAGAAAATGTCTCACCTGCTTTGGGTCTTGTTGATATCACAGCATCATCTGAATTCTGCATCTAAGCTCTCAAAGCAATCAAAAAGGTCATATATTGGAGATTGACATCAGGTCATTGAATGTATGAAGTCTTCATTCTTGTAGTGCGCTTATTAATGTTGGCCCTTTGAATTAAACATCACCTTTAAGCTTTTAATGATCGATGCCACCAAGTAATTCTTGTTTAATAAGTTCCAAAAAAAAGTATGTACCATGAAAAAATTATTACGTCCACAATTAACACATTCACATCTCATTCAGTAACCATGGTGAAGCACCCATTGTGGGCTGAGACTTGTTGGGCCCTGGAAACAGAAGAAGCTGGACAAAGGCCCTGGCCCTACCATGGAAGACCACCCAGCACTTCTTTTCTCCCTGATCTGGGACAGAGCGTGCAAGACCTTTGCTGACTTTGTTCCTCCACGTCTCACTCTCTGTACCATGGTGATGACTAAATTCTGAATCTAATGGGAATCAGATTTCAGATAATTCCCTGAAGCAGTCTGCCAAACTTGCCGAAAGAGCAATGAAAGGAATCAAGAAAGTAGAAGGCGGCTTACATTTCATTAGCAGTGGAATATTGATTTTACTAAGTTCTTTGGACAAAGTGCAAAAATAGCAATGTTGGCTTTTTTTTTTTCACTTGGGAGATTTCTCACTTGAACTTTCTTAACATTTTTCCCATTGAGTACTTTATATCTGCTGCATTTGTTCTTTGCGATGCTCTCATCTCTGAATGTACTTTGGTCTGGCTCTCCTTTTTTCACTGAACCTTCCAAAGAACCACAAATCAACTTTCTGTTGCTAGCCTCAAAGGTCCTCTTTGCTTCTGCTTCGGTCCTTGTACTCCTTGTGGCTTTTCATCTTGAGGTGAAGCATGGTGCTATTCCTCTCAGAATGACCAAGTCTGTTTGTTTGTTTGTTTTTATTTTTTTGAGTTAGAGTCTTACTCTGTTGCCCAGGCTGGAGTGCGGTGGCATGCTCACAGCCACCACAGCCTCGACCTGCTGGGCTCTGGCGATCCTTCCACCTCCATCTTCTAAGTAGCTGAAAGTACAGGTGTGCACCACCACGCCAGGCTAAATTTTTTATTTTTAGAATTTTTTGTAGAGACGAGGTCTTGCCTAGTTGTTTCATCTTGAAATAACGCTACCAACTTCTGGGATGAAAGAGCATTATCTGATACTCTTCTGCCTCTTTGTCTTTTTGCTGACTGATTCCATCAGTCCTCTCCTGCTACGCTCTAAGACACAGGCTTTTCACAAGGTGATAACCTTTGCTTCCTCTCTCAAATACGCATACTTCCTCTTCTGGGGAACTCATCACTTCCTGTTAATACTTTGACCATTATTTCTACAAAGATGACTCCCAAATCTTCACCTATCAAAGACGGAGGCCCACGTCTCCAAAGACATTGTGGATGGTTCATGTGGACACGCCACCGATGCTGTCAATCCAAAATGCTGAAAGTCCTTCATCTCCAGAACACATAACCACTCACTTGACTCATTCCGGTTTACAGACTCCCCCAGCACCCAGACCCAATGCCTCTACATGCTCTCTCAAAATGGCTACTCAAACCTTCGGGTCTAACTGCAGTCCTCATTTAGTTAGAATGGCTATTAGAATGTCGAGTCTTTATTTCTTCAGGTGTAAATGGGATTGAAATAAATCAGATGAGAAGGTGAGATCATGGATGCGACAGTAGTCTATAACTTAGACCGCTGCATACGTGTTAGGTGCTATGTGCGTATTCTATTGTTTCTCTCACTCAGGCCATATCTGGCATAAAATGGACACTCAGTAATCATTTGCTAACTGACTGAAAGAGTGAATGAGATAGTGGTTGAATTAACTGAATATTTCCTTTTTTTGAATGACCGTAGCACTGACTGTCTGCTTTATCATCCACTTGGTTCAGATTATATATTACTTAAACTTTTGTTAGCATTTTAACTATACTGTCCTGATTTTTTTTTTTTAGTTGGAGTTTTACTCTGTTGCCCAGGCTAGAGTGAGGTGGCACACTCATGGCCACTGCAGCCTCAACCTGCTGAGCTCAGACGATCCTTCCACCTCAGCCTTCCAAGCAGCTAGAACTACAGGCACGTGCCCCTACTTCCAACTGATTTTTTGATTTATTGTAGAGATGAGGTTGCCAAGTTGCCCAGGCTGGTATCGAACCCATGAGCTCAGGCAATCCTCTCACTTCACCCTCCCAAAGTGCTGGGATTATAGGCATGAACCACCGTGCCCAGTCTCATGTCCTGACTTCTTAAACAGACATTCAGATTCTTGGGAGTATATACCCAACTTATTCTTCCTTATGCTTCTCACTGGGCCTAGCAAAGTACTTAAACATAGCAGGTATGCAACTACTATTTGGTGCTATACTCTGTTTATAAGTTATAAATGTATATCAGCTAATTTTTTAAAAGAGAATTGGAATATGTTATTTTGAAAGAACATCTTCTTAAGAATTTTTAAAAACTTGTGACTTACAACTTGTTGGTTCAGAACCTAACACCAAACAGTGATTCTAATGGCATGATGAAAGAGGGCTTAGTTAGGCCTTTTCGCTTTTCATATTTGTTCAATTCAGCCATAAAATTCCTCCTCAGTTGTTCACCAAGGGCCAGGAGCATTTTCGCCCTGATATATAATTTAATCAAGCAGCTTCTAGCTATGTCAAACTAAGCTATATTGTGGAATTGCAACTACAAATGACATAAAAAATAGTATAATTTGGGCATTCCCCTCTGGTCCCCTCCTACTGTGGGAGCTTTTTTGTCCTCTCAATAAATCCTGCTTTCAAAAAAAAAAAAAAAAATATATATATATGTATATTATATTTATACATATATATATATATAAAATTTTTCTTTACTTCTTTATGATGGCATTTCTATACCCAAGCAAACAGCCTTTCTGTCTTCCATCTTTTTAAATGTTTTCTTAAGAAAATTTGCTCCCAAAGGGAAAAACAGCAAAAACAAAACAAAACCACGCAGATCAGCAAGGCAATTATGTTGGAAGGAAAAATATGTACGTGACAAACAGCATAGCCCGTGGGTTATCTGGTCTCTATGAAGAGAACTTTTCAGTTGGATGTGAGTGGGTGAAATTGCTCTGTCACCCACAAAAATATTTTCATTACCAAATTCCCAGAAGACTTTTACTCATAGCTCTGTCTCTATTACTCTGAAGATTAGCACATTAAATATACTATGATTTAATGAAATAAGAATGATGGACCTTTCCCAGCCACATAGGAGCCCAACAGGGTTTTGCATCTTTTAGTTGCAGGTAACTGTCATGGGCCAGGCGCATCTAAAAAACATGAGTGTCACAAGCCAAAAGCCTCAGTACATCAGCCTCCGTGACTCTAATTTATCTCTCTGGAATAAACTCCTTTAGGGATATGGCTTTGACAGCTTGTGCCCCATCAAAACTTTCTAAAATCCTTATCATGTAGAACATTCAATACCAAGTGCTCAAGTGGGGCAAACCCGTGGAAAGTATGGATTTCTAAATCACAGTCTTGTATTCATTGTCTAGGGCAGCTTTAACAAAGCATCACAAACTGACTTAAACAAGAGAAATCTATTTTCTCAGAGTTCTGAGGTTAAGGTGTCAATAAGGAGATGCTCCCTCTAATAGATAATCCCCCTAGAAGCATGGGTTCCAGGCCTCTCGTCTCGCTTCTGGTAGTATTGGATTTTGGCAGCATAATCTATACATGACATTCTCCCTGTGTGTATGTATCTCTGTTTCCAAAATTTTTATAAGGAAACAGCACTCATCTTAACTTGATCATCTACAAAGACCCTATTTTCGAATAAATGCATAGTTACAGATACTGAGAGTTAGGACTTTAATATCTTTAGGGAGACTAGAACTCTAACCATAAGAAGCCCCAGACAGCTACTGTAGTCAAATCCAGTATATATGAGGCAAAGCAACAAAAGTCAACTTTGGCAATACAGACAATCAGGCAGCATTGATATTGGAAGCCACAGAAATGTCAATGTCTTCCATGCTTCTGAATTATAATTTGCATTTAGGTTAGATCACATTTATGTCTTTTCTTCAGAAAAGTAAGCAAAAATGTCCAAAATGGAACGTGATAAACCTTAACCATACAAAATAGCTTTTTTTAAATATGAGTCGCCATGAGAAAAAGGATTTAGACATTGCCAGCTATGCATGGTGGTTATTGGCCATCGTTTTTTTTTTTTGAGTTGGAATCTCACACTTGTCGCCCAGGCGAGTGCAGTGGTATTGTTACGGCCACCGCAACCTCGACCTGCTGGGCTCAGGCAATTCTTCTGCCTCCGCCTTCCAATTAGCTGGAATTACAGACACGCGCCACCATGCACGGCTAGTTTGTGTGTGTGTGTGTGTGTGTGTGTGTGTGTGTGATTTATTATAGAGACGAGGTCTCACCAAGTTGCCC
>NW_007254214.1:2215-5741 GCF_000164805.1 Carlito syrichta | reverse complement strand
TTCTAACATTGTGGATACATTGAAGAGATCAGCCACAGACCCTCTTAACCAACTCTCAGACTTTACCAAGAGGTTTGCCTGTGAACCCCACAGAATGACTCACCTAAGGACCCCAACAATCAGCTGTCACGTGTTCCAGAATCCCATGATCCTCACCCCCATGGATGGTGTGCACAGTCCATATGAGCTCGGGTAGACAACACATAGATCTCAACAAAATGTGTAGGTCTTAGCAGACAGTTCAACTCTGCTAGCTTGGGAGAAGGCCCACCATCTTGAAGACTTCAGGACACTGTCCTAGATAATACAAATGGGAGACTCACAGCACCGGGCCTGCCTTTAAAAGATCAAGAGATCTTATAGAGAAGTCAAGAGCAGACTGTTCTTTTTTTTATTCTCAAACTTAGCATGCCCCAAATTGGCTAATCAAATGACCTGTCGATTTTTTCACTTCTTCCAAAGTTTCCCATTTCTCTTTGTGCCAGTGACTTTCTTTGTAACCTTCTCAGGTGAAAATAATTATGTCATTGTTATTTCTCCTTCTTCATACGTTGTATTAAATCTGTTAGCAATGGAACTGCTTTTTTGTTTTTAACATCCCTCTAATTTTGCCATTATGTCATTTTCACTGACATTTCAATCCAAGTCTTCATCAGCTCTCTTTCTTTCTCTTTATATCCATGATGAGGATTCATTAATAAAACAATTAAGTAAATGGAAAGAAAAGAAAGAGCAAGAGAAAGCAAACAATCCCTAAGACTTTCTTCTTCAAGAATAGCAAAAAGAATAGAGCTGGCATGTCCACAAAAAAGTCCAAGACCCCCAGATTTTCCAGCTAGGCTTGTTGGTAAAGACCTTCATTTCCCTAAGCCAGTCAGTAATGACTAGAGGATATGACTGCTTCTACAAATGTAAAGATAGCAACAAAGTCTTTAAGGAAAGCAAAAAATTTTTTAAAAAATCAAGAAAATAAGACACTACCAAAATAATAGTATAAAGTGAAATCTATAAATTATCTGAAAAAGAATGCAAAATAATCATATTTTAAAAGTTCAGTGAACTACAAGAGGACACTGAAAACTAAAAAAATCAGGAAAAACAATACATGATCAAAATTAGAAGTTCAACAACGAGATGGAAACCATGAAAAAGACCAAGTTGAAATTTTAAAGCTAAAAGATATAATATCCAAAATGAAAACTTTATTAGAGAACTACAACAGAAGAATTAGCAGCCGGGCTCGGTGGTTCAGCCCGTAATCCCGCGCCTTTGGGAGGCTGAGATGAGTGGATTGCCTGAGCCCGTGGGTTCGAGACTCACCTGGGCAACTTGGCGAGACATCGTCTCTACAATAAATCAAAAATGAGCCACGCCTGTAGTTCCAGCTACTTGGAAGGCTGAGGTGGAAGGATCGCGAGAGCCCAGCAGGTCGAGGCTGCGGTGGCCGGGAGCGGCCACTGCACTCCAGTCTGGGCAACAGAGTAAGACTCTGACTCAAAAAAAATAATTAGCAAATTCAAAGATAGATCATTTTAAATTATCCAGTCAGAGGAACAAAACTCAAAAGAACAAAAAGAGTGAAGAAAAGTCTACAGGACATATGGGACACTATCAAAGAGAATATTATACATAATATGGAAATTTTGGAAGAAGCAAAGAAAAAGAAAAGGTCAGAAAGCTTATCTAAAGAAGACATAATAGTAAACTTCCCAAATCTGGAACAGGAGATGAATCCAGATATATAATGCCCAAAGAAATTTAAATAAGTTGAGTACAAAGAGATCATCATCAAGTCACATCATAATCAAGTTGTCAAAAGTCAAAGATGAGAGAATGATGACAGCAGCAAGAAAAAAGTCACTTATCATTTACAAAGGAAGTTTCATAAGATTATCAGTAAATTTCTTAGCAGAAAACTTTCAGGCCAGAGAGACTGAAATGAAATATTCAAACAATCAAAAAAAATTTTTTTAAATGTCAATCAAGAATATTTTATCTAGCAAAGCTGTTCATCAAAAATGAAAGAGAGATCAAGACTTTCCAAGACAAACAAAGCCTGATGACATTTATCACCAGTAGATTTGTCTTACAAGAAATGCTAATGGGTACGCTTCAATTTGAAATGAAAGGACACTAACCAGCAATATTAAAACATATGAAGGCATAAAATGAATTAATCAAGATAAACATAGAATACAATTTAAAATATTTGAATACTGTAATGGTACTGCATAAATTATTTTCAACTCTAGTATAAAGCATAAAAGACAAAAATATTAAAAATAACTATAGTTGCTGAGGTGGAAGAATCACCAGAGACCAGCAGATCAATGCTGGTTTGGCTGTGAGTGTGCCACTGCACTCCAGTCGGGGCAACACTGTAAGACTCCAATTCAAAAAATAAATAAATAAATAACTATAGATATAAGAATTTTTTATGGACATATACTATTTTAAAAATTGCAAAATTAATAATATAAAATTGGGGAGTAAAAGTATAAAACTTCTATATTTTGTTAAAGTTGTCATAAATTTAAAATACCCGATTATAGCTATTAGATGCTTTATGTAAGCCTCATGGTAATAACAAAAAACCCTGTAGTAGATTCCCAAAAGATAAAGACAAATCAAAGAATATCACCACAAAAAAGGAAGATAGCAAGAGAGGAATAAATAAATATAAGTACTACAACTTGCAAGAAAAATGTCAATAGTAAGTTACTACCTATCAATAATCATTTTAAATGTAAGTGGGTCACATTCTCGACCAAAAGACACAGATTGGTTGAATGGATTTTTAAAAATCCATCTAGATGCTACCTACAGGTGACACACTCTACCGTTATAGATGTATATAGTCTGAAAATGAATATATGGGAAAAGATATTCAGTGTACATGATATCCAAAAGACAACAGGGGTACCTATGCCCACAGCAGACTAAACAGTCTTTAAGTCAAAAACTGTCACAAAAGACAAAGAAGGTCATTATATAATGATAAAGGTATGAATTCCTCAAGAGAATATGACAATTATATATATTTATATAATTAGAATATATGATGAGCCTTCTGTACCCACAGATACTGCATCCACAGATTCAACCAACCACAAATCAAAATGTAGTTAGGCCTACAATAATTGCATCTGTAGTGAATATGTACAGATTATTTTTGTCATTATTCCCTAAACAATACAATATAACAACTATTTAGATACCATTTACATTATATTAGGCATTATAAGTAACACAAAAATGATATAAAGTATACAGGAGAATTTGCACAGGTTGCATGCAAATACTATGCCATTTTACACAAAAGACTTGTGAGGTCTGCCCTTCCCGCTTCCCCAGGTAGGTATCGACTACTGTCAATCCTTCCTTCCCATCACCCCATCTCCTTCCCTGCAGTTTCCCACCACTTTCAATCCTTATCTTATAGTAATACGGTAGTTGTTCAAGGTGCACTTGTACCCCACAATTTTAAATAAATAAATTAAAAATGCAAACAACTACAGTGCAAGGC